>NC_043763.1:22315453-22322953 GCF_902148845.1 Salarias fasciatus | reverse complement strand
AATAGATCTCATATTGGGTAACTGTGTTGAACAGTGTCACTGGTTTGATTTCTGCTCAATCCCCCACTCAGATAAAGCTCATTTATATTATAGGTTTTCTGGTATTTGGTTTGAAAAATGTTAAATGAAACGTACAATTCAAGTTTCATTTATTTTTTTTAATTTTTGGACATTGGTCTTTTTTTCCCTTCATATCTGCAGAACAGCTGTGAACAGCTCAGTGGGACTTCGTATTGATGTTTTCTTCATGATGATTGAGTAAAATAAAATTGCAAAATAAGTTTCCACTTGAAGTTTTCTGGAGAGCAGTGGGTTTCTGTCATGTGGTGGTCCTACCTGCAGATCACGACTGACTATCAGTAAATGTCTTCATTGATGGTTCCTTCCGGTAACTGGAAGCTGCAGTAAAACTGAGCAGCAGAAGTCATTTGTTTCATGTTTTTTTAGAGGATTGAGATTTTGTTGTTGAGTGGAAATGTGACAGATTCTCCTTCAGCACCTCGTGCTTCTGTTTTTACTCTGCTGGCTCTCGGACCACCCTGAACGCATCAGCTCCACTCACACAGGAGCCTGAACTCAACACAGAGCTGGACCCGAACTGCCCCCCGTCCCACTGGGGGCCGGACCCCCCACCGACCTCTATCCTGAGCCTGAACCCGGACCAGGACCCAAACATCCTGCCAGGGTCCGGACGCACACACATACACAGAGACTTAATCCGGGCTCTGATATCGACTCTGTTATGTTGACTTTCTGACCCCATAGCTGAAATACCGGGAGGAGGAGGAGGAGGCTGTCAGATTTCAGATTTCAGTGTGAGCTTCTACATCTACCTTTGTGGGAACTTTATCTCATTTCTGTTTTTTTTTGTTTTTTTTTTTTTCCTGAAGTGTTTTATTAATGGATCCTTGGTTCATTCCATTTATTTTGTTAATCTTAATGTTTTTAATGAATACATTAAAAGAAAAGCAAACATAGTAAGACTGCAAAAAAAACAAAAAAAAAACTGTTTAGTTCAGAGTTAGAAACACGACTCTCTCAGTCAAAGAGATCTGAAGTCTGCCAAACTTAAGCAGACAAGAAACTAGATGAAAACTTTTAAACATTTGAGTGGGGCAGTCTGATTGGTCCTCCTGACTCTATCAGATATGAGACTGAGGAAGAACCAGTGAACTCATGACTGAGGTTACTATAGTGGTTACAGTGAGTAAAACACAATGTTGATGAAAAATAAAAATGTTTGTGTGCATCCTTGAAAGCATAATAACAACTTTGGTATGATTTTGTATTGGTTTCTTTTAGTGCTGTCATGCGAACAAAAAAAACAATCTAATTAATTACAGGATTTGTAATTAATTAGTGTAATTAATCACATTTTAATCTCATATCTGCTTTAGGTCCCCAAGTGGAGAATTCAAATTCAGGGACGTGACAGAATTGCAGTGCATGACTCATCAAATGAATACAGCGAGAAGAGAAGATTTGAAATCCACATTTTTGTTGATGAATGAAAGCTAAGTCAGGACGTCTCGTCCAAAATAAATTCTAAGCCAAATCAGGCAACTTAAATAACACTTTCAGTGTGTTTCATTAAAGAAGTTCAAAAGAAGAAAAAGTTTAAGTACATCCCAGCAAACCAATTCGGCCTGGTGCACTATTCAAAAATACAGTACAAATATAGATTAAAAAAAAAAACTGAAATAAAATGAGGCTGAATCTCAAATAGCCACTTGAGCAAACTAAATTCAAAATGAACACTAAAGCTAACTCAATACAGCGATTCAAAATGAAAACTACATGTATATAGCATGCATCGAAATAAGACAACAAATCCATTCACATTGAATTGCCAGTCAAGTGTGCTACAATTAATCTTAGATACTTTTTTGTAGTGCATTAATTTGCAGTGTAATTAATTAATGCACTAAAGTGACGGCCCTAGTTTCTATATCTTTATTCAGTTCATTTTATTTTAAAAAACGCACTTTCTCAGTGCTTCATAATGTATCTGTACCAAAAATGATAACCCCATTCCCAGAACAACAGGTGTTCTACAAGCAAAATCCAATCTTTCTTGAAGTTTTGAAGACTTTGGATTTCACAAATCTAAATATTCTGCTGAAACTCCAATATTTCAAACCAAATCTTGAAGCATTTTGAGATGAAAATGTATCGAATGATTAGGGTTAGGGTTAGGTTAACCCTAATTGGTGTGTTTTGATCCTGCTTTGTTTTCCTTAAAGTCTTTCTATAAGCGATATTGAAGTGACTTTGCCTTCTTTTCAGTTTGGTTCTCCAGAGATTATTGTCTATTTGTGTGTTTGTTGTGTAACATCGTGTGGCGGGTGGAGGCGGGATTGATCGGCAGTATTTGAACATGTTTCAGATCTGATTGTCCCCCGCGTGCAGTGACCTCAGCTGACCATCCTGTTTTATTCGCGCCGGCCTGTCCTGTGACGGGAGGTAACCTGCAGGCTGCAGCACAAAGAGCGGTTTGTTCTGACACACACACACACACACACACACACACACACACACACACACACACACACACACACACACACACACACACACACACACACACACACACACACACACACAGGACGGATTGAGTGTCTGCAGCTCTTCTGTTCTCATCTGGGAACAAGAACCTGCCTCCTAACCACTGTAAGAGAACAGTGCAACAATCCATTGTCTGTGGCCAGTTATTTATATCGCGCCAAAAGCAACAGAGCCATCTGAAGGCAAAACCTCAGAACCTCCGGTGAGCAGCACTCTGAGAAGGAAGTGTTCAGAGGAAGAGGGAGCTCATCCAGGGTTTTATGTCTTTAATTTGAACGGTTGATCGGGATCATCTGCCTTCCCAGATAAACAGATTTATCTTTCATCTAAACAACAAAAGAAGTTAATGGAGGGTTTCCTAATAATATTCTCTAAAAGAAGCATGTATATTTTGAAAAGTTTGGGTCCTGACATAGAGCCTTGTGGAACTCCATGTTTACCTTAATACAAGATGAAAAGTCAACAGTAATATGAACAAAGTGGAATGTGTCTGATAAATGTGAGTTAATGGAATTGCACACTTATCATTGTTCACATCTGAGACGGACTGTCTCTCATTTCAGGCTCCTTGACGTCTTGTCTTCATGTCTGATAGCTGTTCCTCGCCCTGATGTCTTCCACCTGTACCTGAGAGCGTGATCATCTTCACCTTGGTATAAAGTGAGCGTCTTCTGTTTGTGTTTCTGTGTTCATAATAGCGCTCCTGTGACTCAGTCTGTGTTTCTGGGTTCCTACCTTTGACCTTTCCAGCATCTCTTCATGTTTCCTCCTGTCTCCTCTTGGACTTTAAGTGAATTAGATTTTTGGTTTTTACCATTTAGAGATAAAGATGAGCTCTGTGTGCCTCTTACGACTGTGCCTGGCACATTGAGTTCTCTCCTGAACCAAAACCCACAACTGAATCCATATCAAGAAGTGATCTTACAGCAGAGGGTTTGGAGCTCCAGACTCCTACACCAAGCGCTCAAGCTGTAAAGACTGACACAGTACATCTGTATCAACTTTTTTTGTGTGTACATACAGGATCAGCTCATGGCCGGCAGAGGTTGTTTTTTTTTTTTTTTCTTTCCAGACCAGAAGTTTAATCAGATCTGCTTTAATGGCACATTGAGCTCCAAATAATAACTCCATCAACTCAGTCCGAGGACTGAGATGCGAAGGAAAAATCAGACGGGCTCCAGCAGATTGACGTCGCTTCTGGACGTGTGATTGTTTTTGAGGGAAAACGAACTTTTTCTCCGATTAAATCTTGTCATCTCAGTTCTTTTTCGAATGGAACCGATTCTTCGCTTGTCTGGAAGCCGGGATGTTTTGACTGCAGAGGAGAACCAGAGAACCACAGGAGGACCATGGGGAGACCAGAGGGGCTCACAGGAGGACCCAGGAGGAACTCAAGGCATTCTCAAAACTGTGACTTAAATCTTTAAAGACAAGCATTCTGTTTTAGGGAGAAAAATATTTAAATTGATACTATCTCAAGAATCTTTGTTTTTAGATAAATATCGAAAAGAAGTTTAAAACTGACTGTTTCAAATTTTTCTTTCAAATTTTATTTTCAAATGTTGACATGTTTTGTAGAATTTTAGTAGAAAAGAAAAACAAAAGCCTTGACAATTTCTCAATGAAACCAAAACAAGTTAACCGTTTCCACCAAAATGTTATTTTCCATTCAGTTTAAAACAAACAAAAAAAAAAGATTTAGAGTCAAAAGATGATCTGATGAAGGAGTGAGTTTCACTTCACATCACATTTTACTTGTTTTCAGGAAAAATCCAGGATGGAATCCAGTGAATTAACTTGTACTGAGTAACTATTTTTGTTTTCTCAACATCCACTGAGTGAAAATGTTCTTTCTTCATTTCTCTCTCTCTCTCTGGTCGACCTGTCACTGAGACTCCTCCCCCTGACAACCAGTGCAAGGTGTGTGTGTGTGTGTGTGTGTGTGTGTGTGTGTGTGTGTATTTAAAGGGCCCCCCTCTCGCTCTCCCTCTCTCAGCATCAGCGTCTTTGTTTCGGGATTAAACCTCTCAGAGTCGATCAGACGAGTCGTCCGTTCAGGAAACTTCCAGTAAGAACAGCTAACCTTCACCAGGTTACCAGTCCACTAACTACCTACATAGCTAACCTGCTGGGTTTATTGTTTATTTTATGCGCCAGGTAACTTTACTAACTAGTTTGTAGATTCACTCTTTTGTATGTTTACTAACCATTCCTAAACTGGACTTTGTTACTAACTAGCTGGTTAATTTAGTGATTGTGTGGTATTGCTTTACCACCCCTCCCCTCTCTCTCACTCTCTTACTCTCTCTCTCTCGAAATTTGAACTTCTAGTGTTGGTTGACGCATGACCTGTCTTCTTTTCACCAGCAAACTATATGAACTAGTTTCAGTCTAGTTTACTGACCGGTTTACCAACCAGTCTCTGGAGTGAAAAATTGCACAGCATGTCAGATTTTATTAGTTTAATAGTTGTCGTACTTTCACTGATTGGTTTGCATTAATATATATATATATATTATTAAATATTTGCTGGCTTGTATCTGGTTGAATGGTTAACTTGTTGACTGATCTTTTTAACCAGTTTCTATTCATATAACTGCCTGATTTAGGTGTCTGTATGCGGTTTCACAGTTACTAATTTTCTCATTGTTTAACTAATTGGTTTGCTGGTTGGTTTTGTGGTAACTGAATAACTCAAACTCTTTACCAGCCCAGTGAAGACTGACCAAATAAGTTCACTAATTTAACAGTTTATCGACCTTTTCAGCAGTTATCATTTACTTTCCTGACTGGTTGCTTACCGACTGACAGTTTATAACCTGAGGAGCCACCAGGACAGAAAAAGAGGACCGAAAGCGAAAAGGGAGACAAAAAACAACA
The DNA here is from genome assembly GCF_902148845.1 of Salarias fasciatus. Lineage (NCBI taxonomy): Eukaryota > Metazoa > Chordata > Actinopteri > Blenniiformes > Blenniidae > Salarias > Salarias fasciatus. The sequence goes on along the minus strand of NC_043763.1, from coordinate 22,317,511 downwards.
AATGACTGCACCTCATGTCCACTTTCAATGAGTTTTACTCAGCTATGTTGACACATTTCTTCATTTATTTAAAGGTCACAGTGAAAAGATAAATAGTCATTTAAAACATCATTTTGCTGTCATTCAGCGTTCTGACTACATTGTGAACACCTACTGTTTCTTGTCATGTTGCATAATAACGTCCAGAAGTCAGCTTTTCTTCCAGTGAAACGGTGACTTTTTTCTTCTCAGAAATGTGTCACCTATCGGTCCTGCTGCCTTTCACAGGTAAACTCATTTTCTATTGAGGTTTCAGCTTCTCTTTGTGTCTATTCACTGAATAAAAAGTAAATTTGAGCTGCATCTCTGGTCTTCTTTTCCAGCCCTTGTCTTTCAGATCACTTCCACATTTGGCTCAGTGTCCAACGGTGAGTCATGAAAATGTTGATGTTTCTTTCCCTGGTTTGTTTTGCTGTTATCCCATTTTCTGGTTGTTACTGGAGTCCTGCTGTATCGGTGTGACAGTTACTGTTGTCATCAGAGTCTTTTGGTGCTGTGTTTTGTGTGCCAGTGGCATACCCCATCAGCTGTACGACCCGTGGAGCCGACCTGACCAAGGACAGTGAGCTGGTTCTGTGTCCCGCCGACTGTTCACACTGGAGGATATCGGTGTACGGGACCGGAGTGTACGCCTCCATCTCGTCAGTGTGTGGCGCTGCTCTGCACAGGTAGCACACACACACACACACACACACACACACACACACACACACACACACACACACACACAGAGTTGCAGTTCAGTTGTGGTTAGTTGTGGCATGGTTTCAGTTGTTGTCATGATTGGTGTTTTAGTTGTAGTGTAGTTGTAGCTTCGGTTTATCAAGGTCTAGATGTGGTTAGTTCTGTTGCAGTTATAGTCATCTTTAGTTGTATTGTAGTTTTAGTTGTGGTTAGCTGTGCTAAGGACGAAGATCGTTTTGGTGTAGTTGTACACTGTTATATTGCTGGAGTTAAAGCTTTGGCTTGCTGATGTTCAGTTGTTCTTATCTGTGGTGTAGTTGTAGTTGTGGTTAGTTGTGCTTACTTCTAGTGTAGATGTAGTTATTTTTTGGTAAAAGTTATTGTGCTGTAGTTGTGGTTAGTTATGGCTAGGGTTAGGAGTTAGTTTTGGATTACTTGTATTCAGTTGCATTGGAGTTGTAGGTGTACCCTTGGTTTGTCTTGGTTTGGGTGTGGTTTTTTTGTTGTAGTTGCACAGCCGTAGAACTTGTAGTTATCGTTGTGATTAGTTGTGATTAGGTTTAGCAGTTAATTTTATTATACAATATTTGTCGTTGCAGCTTTGGTTTGTTGTAGTTTTGATATGGTTAGTTTGTTGTATAGTTGTATTATAGGTGTGTTTAGTCATTTAGGTGAGCTGTAATTCAATTGTTTTTAACTGTAGTGTAGTTGTTAGTTGTATGTTTTTTCGTGTTATCATAGCATTCAGTCAAAGCTATACAATTATTTATTTAAAAACAATAAGCAAAATAAAGCAGAACAATAAGGTTGTAGTTATAAGTGTCATTTTTAGTTGTGGCATCATTGTAAGTGTATTTCAGGTTAACTTTTGTTTACTCGTGGTCAGTTGGAGTTGTGGTTAGTTGTGTGTATGTAGCTGCAGTTGTGATTTGGATTCGATTACCTTTGGTTTATTTGTAGTTCTGGCTGTGCTTTAGTTGCAGTTAAATGCAGTGTGAGTGTGGTGGTGGTTCATTGGAGTTGCAATATAGGCTAGTTGTAATGTAGGTGTAGTTTCAGTTAGTTGCAGTTGTGGTGTTGGTGTAGCGGGTTGTGGATAGGTTGCACTTAGTTGTGGTTAGGTTATGGGTTGGTTGTAATTGGTTGGGGTGTGGGTCTGTCTACAGCTGGCTGAGCGTCTGGTGGACCGTGAGGTGTTTATGGATTTTCACACACGTGGATCAGATTTCTGAATTGTGACGTAACAATGAGCCTCTGAAGCAGGAGCAAACACCAGGGAGGAATGTGTCGGAGCCTCGGATTAACGCTTCAACCCGGACTGACCCCATCCCTCCT
>NC_043763.1:22192953-22310453 GCF_902148845.1 Salarias fasciatus | reverse complement strand
CGATACAGAGACAGACAACACGGTGCATGAGAACAGACTTGGTTTTTAGACACTTTGATGACCAAATAACTAACATTACACTACAGGTAGAAGCATGACTCAGATTTCCACCCCAGTCTTCATTGATGGGGACTGTGGGGAACATGTGGAAAATAGCCATTCCTTCAGAGTCTTAGGTGCTCATCTCTCCTGGTCAGCCAAGACTTTGAGCCCGGTGGAGGAGGAAGCATCCCAGAGACTTCTGGAGGTCAGATGTGGTTTCCTCCTCTCACAAGAAGTGTTTTGGGACGCCAGCAGTCCAACCCCTGAATTGGGATGATATGGATGCAACATGGCTCAGACCATGTGGGTTTTCTGCTCCAAAGTCTCACAGCCAGATGAACTACTTGACTGTCTGACTGACTGAAGCGTTGGTTAATTAGTTGATGGATTGTCTGGTTATTGATGGAATGATTGCTTGCTTGGTCAGTTGATTGATGGACTTCTTGTACTGGTGCTGCAGGTGCGGTTCAGTTCACGTATGATCAGAGGCTAGAGTTTGGTCTGTTCGATCACCCCAACAAAGAAGACGTCGTCAGCGCTCTGAGGAGGATCCCGTACATGAGCGGAGGGACATCAACGGGGTCTGCCATCAGTTACGCCAGCCAGAGTCTGTTCAGGTAAAGGCACCAACATAGCCTCAACCCAACCATCCAATCACATCCGTTTGTTGATTAAAAACTCAATATCCACTTCATCCATTTAAAGAATGTCCCAATGCGTTAAGTTTTCCACCAGAACATCCCTAATAGTAACTGTAGTATAAAGTTCTTGACCTCTCTTGACTCAGGCCATTCCACTGAGCATAAATCACAAGACAGTATTGTTTTAAATAGCAAATATTCTGTACTTTTACTAAGTTTTACTTGACTTTGTTGGCTCTCATTCACCTTTTTAAGGACTCTAAATCTTTCAGATGTTCAACGATGTTATTTGTTTGTGAAACAACATATATTTTTCTGTCACAGACAGGCAGGTCGTGGCCGTAACTTCCTGATCGTCGTGACAGACGGCCAATCATACGATGACGTAAGAGGGCCGGCGATGGCAGCACACAGACAAGGTGAGTCTGAAAAAAAAAAAAGTATTTCAACCACAACACAAGCTGTCTGTTTCTCGTTTGTTATTTAACGTCTTTATTAATTAAATGTTCATTATTGTGTTGTTGTTGGTGGTACTCACCCATCTGTCACCTATTCCCATCCATCACCAGGCATCACCGTCTTCTCAGTGGGCGTGGCCTGGGCGCCCCTAGATGACCTCAGAGCCATGTCCTCGGAGCCAAAGGAGGACCACACCTTTTTCACCCGAGAGTTCACCGGACTCACCGACTTCATCCAGCCGCTGGTCCGAGGGATCTGCAAAGACTTCACCGACAACAACTGAGGGCACACACACACACACACACACACACACACACACACACACGCACATGCACACACACACACGGTTGTCCAACAGTGAGGACCGTCTCCATGTGTAAATAATGAACAATGATCACAATGTGGTCACATTCATGAATTCTCACCTTAGCGGGATCCTTCTTCCCAGTTTACCAATGATTCAAAGCTTTCTGACGATTTTATGAATCCACAATCTGTACACATTGAAATTGCTTTAAAACACATCTTCTCTCTCTCTCTCTCTCTCTCTCTCTCTCTCTCTCTCTCTCTCTCTCTCTCTCTCTCTGTCTTTTTTTTATTTTTGCTTTCAGTTTTTTTGTGCAATTAAAAATGATATTTAAAATGTGCAACTGAAAAGGGAACAGATTGCAGTGACAGAAAAATTGGTGTAAAAAAAATGTCTTAGAAGATTAAGAAAACATGTTAATGTTGTAAAATCGCATCCATGTTTGTAATCATGTATTGTAAAAGGCGTCATTCAGCCTGTGCTGGACTAAATGTGTGTCTGGATGCCTTTGGCAGTCGAAGCGGATGAATGTTCTGGAGTGTTTCTCTCTTTATTCCAGCTAAAATGCTTCCACACTGCTTTTATAGATTTAATTTTCCCTCCATGTCCACAAAATGTCTAAACATGGAAATGTTCCTGATTTTTCATCGAGTTTGACTCTGTGTGATAACACTCACACTCACAGTTCAACCAAGCTTGATGTTACCTGAATAATTCAACAAACATTCATTCTGGTAGCTGAAGTAATCATTTACTTGCCTGGTAAACCAGCCCCGCCCACACCACATTTGGATTATGGAGCTAGGGCTAGAGCTAGAGCTTGCTCCACAATCCAAATGTGGATTGGGCGGGGCTGGTTTACAAGGCTTATCATTTATTTCATTATTGATCACAAAATCTTTTGTTTTTTAAAATCATCTTTAAAAAAAAAATCACATTCAGATCTTTTAATTATTTTCTTATGCATCACAAGTATACAAAATTTTCAGGACATTGGGCTTAAAAAAATCAAAAGGAATGACTTTGCGATGAATTTTCTTGTTTAGCGAATTAAAAAAAAGGAAAGGTTGTGAAAATGATCTGAAAATATATTACATATTAAACAGCTCAAATGAAACAAATCTTGACTGAAAAACATTTTTATGAATGAATGAATTTGTATTTTAATTTGTAAATGTTACAAACAGTTAAAAATATAAGATTGTTTTTATTATAATTATTATTAGCTCATATTTACCTATTTATCTACATACTGAGCTCATTATAAGTGAGAATATACTTGACTGATTTGGAAAACTATTCTGAAAGTAAAGATTTAAAGTTTTAAAAAGTTTTAAAAACAGAGTCTTTATGTTTGTTGCAATAAAAAGTTTTCCTGAAATCGTCAAAGTATTCTTCATTATGAGACATGAGTCTAATGTTTGTTTTTTGTTTGTTTGATTTTAAAAACTGTACTAATGTTGAATTTCTTGTTGTGCCATTATGTTTAAATTCATCGTTCAATAGGATCTTTCTCTCTGACTAAAAATCTTCATGCTGTATTTATCATCAGAGAAATTATTAGCAGAGGCAAAGCTGGGAAAAGTCAAACTGAATGAGCTCCAAACCTCAGCTGTTTTTGCACTTCATAAACAAAATGAAGCTAACAACAGAAGGAATTTTTCTTTCAAACATTATTTTTGTACTTTTTTAATTAATCAGACGCAATCTGTTTAAATAAATTCTAAATTACAGACTTTTTTGTAATTTTGCTCAATGTCATCTTGTATATCTCAATAAATCTCCTTTTTATTATCATATCAAGATTTCTGTAGCTTTCTTCCCATCAATTTCACTCTAAAACAGGGATGTCACACATACAGTTCATGGCACTCAAACGGCAGCCCACTCCGCAGCTTCACACATCAGTTCAGTCTTCTCTGGCTTCTGGGAGAAACAGTTAATGAACAGCAGCAGCGTACTGTCAGTGCACCCCCTCGTTTCCCTCAGAGCCCAGTCGGGGTTACTGGCTGCACAGATCATCAAAATCAGGTGCGTGTTTACAATCCCGCGCCGGGTATGCTCATCAGGAGAAAGATCGTCACCTGGAACCACCAAGAGAGCAGAACATGACGCTGTCGGCTCAACTGGACCGCGCTTCATGTAGTAATGCTGAAAAGAGTATGGATTACACGTTACTAAAAATAGTAACGCCGTTTATTTGAACAGTTATTCCCATCGTTGGACTCGACGATAAAGCCCAATTTGACCTAGGCATGAAAATGAGCATCTATGCAAATTAATTGATGACGTCATTTAGAACGGTCCTTAGTGAGGAGTTGGCAACATTGTATCGTTTTGAATTACGTCATCATCTAATTTGACCCAGATATTCAAATGAGCACCTCTGCAAATTAGATGATGACGTCAATTAGAACTTTCTTTAAAGGAGAGAGACAGAGGTAATAAGACACCTGTAAAACTGAACAAACTCAACCTGAAATGTTCCAGACACATGGCCCAAGTGTAATGAAAGCAAAGACACACTGTGGGAATGCAGGACGACTGGGTAGTAACACAAATTCTAAAATAAACCCTGTCTAAAGAGAGAACACTGGATCCTGGTCTGCTCTTTTTGGGATTACAGGTTCGAAATGAAAGATAAACAAAGTGTGCAGAGTTGTTTATTGACAAGCATTTGCTCTATTTGGGTTTTGGTTTGGAGCAAAGCTTCAGAGGCCTCCAGTAAATAAAGAGTGCATGTTTTTTCAACAGTAATCATACTCAATGAAAGCACAACATTGCCATCTTGTGTTGGTTTAGTTTTTAATCAGACTGAGGTAATAATTTTTAGCCCTGAAACCTTTAGATATAATCTACAAAATGAACTCTCTTCAACTGTTTATACACTGGTAAGCTATGGGGCTTCAATTTATAGCTGATCTGTGTGAAAAGCATTATAAACTGGCTTCTAGTTGGATGAGGGACGGACACATCCGCCTCCTTAAACACAAAAACAAACTGCACATGGTTAGAAAAACTGATGCCTGTAAGTTGGGAATGCCCTAATATTTTTGTTTGATATTCATGTTTGATCAGACAGGATCATGCAGCTGTTTGTTAGATTTAAATATCACACTGTTTTTAGCGTTAGGAAACAGAAATTTCAACAATGAAATGAGGTGTTTTGTTTTCTTCTTGGTTAGTTCCTTCATTCATTCAACATTATATTACTATTTCAGCTTTCCTCTGACGAGGATTGGATTTAAACTGTACTGATGATCACAAAGTATTGATCAGCATTTTCTTTTAGATTGTGGGAAGTTAAATTGTCCTGTTTAGCAGACCAGCTAAGACTTATAAAATGCAGTAAACATTGTAATTTTTTGTGCTGTTCTGATTGGAGCTGTTTATTAACCACTGTAGGCAAACATTAAATTGGCTCTGGAAAGCTCGATTAAGCATAATAAACAAGCAGCTGGATGCACAGCCAGAGGCAGCTGGAATTGTGGCAGGAGATTTCAATCATCTTGATCTGGAAGCAGTGTTGCCAAAATTTCACATAAACATTCACTTTCACACCAGACACAATAACATAGTGGACCAAGTGCACACTGTCATGCACAGGGGTGATAAAGCACCAGCATCCACACACCTTGGTATGTCTGATCACATGCACTAAATATGGTCCCTGGTCATCTGCAGAACAAGATCAACTGTTAAAGTGTCTGCTGTGACGCTACAAGACTCCTTTGGGAGGGTTCAGAGGGGGAGCAGATGCAGAGGAATACATAATTAGTCTTCACTTATCTCCATTTCTGCACTGATACTGTCGTGACAACCAAATCCATCAAAGTGTTTGCAAACAAGAAAGCATGGCTAGAAACCAAGGTTCAAGAACCTGCCTTTGGGTGAGGTGACAGAGCCGATAAGGATCTGAAGAAGCAAATTAAAAAAGGCAATAGGTGGGTACAAGCAGTGCAAAGAGGACCGCTTCAAACTATACACACCCCTGGAGTGTGTGGCAAAGCATCAATACCATTAAAGACCACAAGAGCAACAGCCAGCAGATCAACCATGGCTAAACGCTCCCTGATACCCTCAACCAGCTCTTTCAAGGCTTTGAGATACAAGAAAGCAGAGAGGTGGACCAGCAGGCTGAGGATCATCAGCAGACTCTCATCCTGTCGACAGGTGGAATCCTCAACGAGGATGATCAACATCGAGGCTGCTGGGGCACAAAGAACAGTGGTCCAGACCAGCTTCATCCACATGTAGATTACAGTTCTTCGTCAAGTCCCTGAGACCAAAAGCCAGTGTGGAGTGGGACTGGACTTTTGTTGTGAATGAACACTGACTCTTTTAATATCTGTAGTTTGTCCTAGTTTTAATCAGATATATGAAGTCATGTTGTCATTGCAACACACACACACACACACACACACACACACACACACACACACACACACACACACACACACACACACGCGCAGTCTTGTATTTCTATCCTTGTGGGGACCGTCCATTGACTCCCATTCATGTCTAGCCCCTAACCCTGACCCTTACCCTAACCCTAACCCACACCAGAATAAAGCCTAACCCTAAAGAAATGTTTTTGCACTTTTACTTTTTTCAGTAACAACAACATGGTCAAGAAAACGCTGTCTCTCCTACTTAGGACCGGAAAAAGGTCCCCACAAGGCACGTCGTTCCACGTTTTGCTATCCTTGTGGGGACATTTGGCCCCGACAAGGATAGAAATACAAGAACACACACACACACACACACACACACACACACACACACACACACACACACACACACACTACTGTCTCCAGAAATTTCACTGAGGATAAAGTTATAAAGTGTACAATCAGGGTGAAACCAGCAGGGGGCAATACTGTACAGAGTATCATCTATGTATCTCTAGATGTCTAAAGTTTGTGGAAACATTCCTCAGATTTTGGTTCATGTTGACAGGATAACATCATACCGTTACTTGAGATTCATCAGAACATCTATGATGTCAATGACCGCCTCCACCATAACTCATATGGTGTGTGTCTGTGTGTCTGTGTGTGTGTGTGAGTAGGGTTAGGCAAGGGTAAGTGCAGGGAGGAAGCTTCCATGGTGTGATCTGATTGGCCAACCTGCTCTTATCCAAACGTCCATTCCTCAGTTGTGTAAAACTGAAAGTTTGGGCCAAGCGATGAGCTGCATCTGTTCCATCACCATTTCCACTGGCCTGCTACTGTTTTTAGCTCCTTTCCACGTGGAGGTATGTCCTCTGATGATCTGGTCTCTGTGGGACTTTCTCAGGTGCATCAGGGATCGCGAAAATGAAGCACCTTGATTCTTTTAAAACCCTTTTGTGGGTCAGCTTTTTAGGTATCTAAATTAAATCATTTGATATTCACACTTTGCTGATATTACAGTGAGGTATATTAAAGTATACCTCACTCTTTTCTTGTGTGTGTGTGTGTGTGTGTGTGTGTGTGTGTGTGTGTGTGTGTGTGTGTGTGTGTGTGTGTGTGTGTGAAGGGCGGTGCCCGCAGGTAGGCGCTCCACCAGCAGAGCTGCACAGAGGCAGTTTTGTGTGTGTGTGTGAGAGAGAGAGGGAGAGAGAGACAGAGAGTGAGAGAGAGAGAGAGAGAGAGAGAGAGATGTCCAGGTGCTGAGCTCTCTCGCCCCCAGCTCCTCTCTCTCGTCTCTCTCTCCCTCCTCCTCCTCATCCTCCCCTCCTCCCTCCTCTCCACCTTCCCTCGCCCCCCTCCCTCTCTCCTCCTGCAGCCGGGAGGCGGACCACAGCGGCAGCAGCAGTTTGGAAACATCGAAACAGGGAAGTGGTTTTCACACTGAGGAGCCGGAGATGTTCAGCTGGGTCAAACAGGAGCAGGGCGGCCGCAACAAGGAGGGGGAGATGTACCAGACGGTGACCGAGGGTCTGCAGACTCTCTACACCAAGAAGCTGCTTCCTCTGGAGGAAACCTACCTCTTCCATGACTTTCACTCCCCGGCGCTGGAGGCCGCCGACTTCCAGAGCAAGCCCATGGTGCTGCTGGTCGGACAGTACTCCACCGGAAAGACCACCTTCATCAGGTACGAGCTGACCAGAACCTGGACCTGTGCTCCCCGACACCTAGGATCCGGGTCCCGGTCTCTGCCCGGTCCCTGGGTGTCACAGAGCTCCGGTCCAGGTCATAAGCTCATCTTTGATGTCACCTTTGGCATAACTTCGGGTCAGACCGCTCATTGAAAAATGTGAGTTTAAGCCGATCAAACGCACAGGCAAGCTTAGTGAACTGTCGGATAACTCAAAGGTGTGTCTCACTAATTGTGGACCTATGCCATTAATTCGGCTCAAGTAAAATTAAACAAAGTGCTTCTGTTTTTTAACAGAGTGCTCGTTTATGTTGAAGTCCAACGCCCCAAAGTGACGCGTCTTGAGGAAGCGCGGCTATGGAAACGGCACAAACAACTGAAAATAACCTCTGAAAAATTCTATTTCTGGTGGTTAAGAATTATGCCGAAGTAACAAATGTACTCACAAGAACTGAAAAACCGAAAAGTATTTCTATGTAATACGCGAAACTTGAGTAAACCGTAAAGTAATATAAAAATAATGTTTTCTCAAAGGAGATTGGCATGACGCGATCCCGCAGGACATTCAGTCTGAAAGGGACCCTCAGTTTACAGTTTGTTGTGAAAACAGCTTTGTTGATGGAAATATGTCAACCATCATTCGAGCTCAAGAGCATCCACAAAGCAGCAGGGTGTAGTAATATGTGGTGATACTGTGGGCTGTCATTGTATTGAGTAATAATGTCTTCTTTGTGTGGATCCCGCAGGCACATCTGACGTTTCCTGATTTTCTGTTGAGTCAGATCCAAAGCAGGAAAAATAAAATTGAGTCCTACTCATTCATTTGATTCACTTTTAGGGTAAACAGCGTAACATTTTATTTGTGAAACATGTGTGTCAACCACATTTCATTGAAGTAATGTTATTTTGTTGTGAATATTCACTGCTACAATATGTTTATTCCTGACTCTGTCTGCTCATCTCACCAAACATTGGACAGAGTTCACACCGCAGTTACTTTCAGTCATTTTTATAAATCCCAAATGTTATAGAAGACAACACAATTAATTATTTTTTTAATTTAGTGAAAACCCTACATTTAATGAGTTATCACTGAAAATAATCCTCACTAGGTGAGCTGAAAACAGAACCTTCACTTTTTTGTTACTTTAAAAGAAAAATGACACTGAGCTAGCATTTGCTTACTTTACTTAGTTTTCTTTTAGATCATTGCATTACTTGGATTAGATTAGACCAGATTACGTAAGATATTACTTTATAAAAACCTGCAATGAGGAAATATGTTTGTGTTGTGACAGCGAAGGAAGATAAACCACAAAGAATTTACACAACAGGAGATAGTATTTACACATTGTATGTTATTAGTATACAGTGTGGAATGACATAATAATACACACAGTTTAAATAATGTATGTATGATATGGTGTAACCGTTACAAAGGTCATATATGAACTCTACCAAGTAATATACACAAAATATGGGATGAGAATGAGTGAATATAATGCATTAAGCACACAAGATTTACGCCATATATTAAAATAAATACATTAAATAGTGTGCGATATCTTGTACTTTTAAAATATCGTTGCTGTTTGTTGACTGGATTAGAATGTTTTTGCGAAGTCTTTCCAGCCTCCGTCAGAACGGTTCTGTCTGATATATTTCAGAAAGTCTGTTAATTTTCCAGAACTTATCTTGACAGCGAAAACAAATGAGTGAGTCTACAGTTATTCCTGGTTATCTCACTGAGGGGACATGCTCTTATGGGATGCATATTTGAACCGTGGAGCCATGGTTTGATTTAAATGTCCACTTGAACTGTGAGCTCAGAGTTCCTTTGAAAGACTGTGGCAGTCACTGGTTACAGTCTAACAGGAACAGGAAGGAGCCATGGAGCCTCTCCTTCACTGCTGCTGATGGATCTGCTCAGTAAAGCGGGTTGAGGAAGCGACTGAATGAGTCGGCCCAGTGAGAGCAGTGTGATCGCCCAGAGTTTCGGCCTGAAGGCAGAAAAGTCGTCACGGGATAAAGAGCTGATGCTCGAGCTTTTATAGTTCTCATTGAGGAATCTCACGTGTTTGAAACTAATTCATGAAAAGCCAGATTACGTCACATGGGGATGTAGTGAGCTTTGATGGTGGAACTATTGGTCCATCCGTCCACCTATTCATGCTTTTTAAGACTTTGCTGAGTTTTATTCTGGTTTGTTCCTGGTGTGTTCTTAGTTTGTGACTTCCTGGTAGTATAATCTCAATTCTTTGTTTTTTTTTTTCACTGTTTGTTTTTTGGTTTGTTCCTGATTTGTTTTGATTTATCACCAGTTTTCTCTGGTATGTTTTCAGTAGTTCATTCCTTTTTCTTTCTGCTTTATTGCTGATATTTTCTGTTTTGTTTTGTCACTGCTTTGGTCTTTGGTCTTTGTTTCATTGGACTATTTTTTTTTTCTTGTCTGATTCAGGTGTGTTCCTGATTTGTATCTGGTTTGTTCTTGATGCTGTTTTTTTTTTTTTTTTGGTTCCTCTGTATAATTTTTGGTTTGTTCCTGTTTTTTTCACGTTCTTGGTTGTGTTTGTGGTTTGTCCCTGGTTGGTCTCTGATTTGTTTCCTCTCTGTTTGTGAGTTGCTCGGCTTGATGTTGATGGGTGTTTCTGTTTTGGAGCTCACTGATGAATCTTTATTAGTGGCTTTAATGGGATTATCACTGTTTGTGTCTCAGAGTTGTGTTTATCACCAAGCTGCACTAAAAGACTGTAAACTGGCACTTTGCTGACTCCTGCCTGTCATCACGCTGTCTAATCCATCCTCATTACACGAAATGAGACGTCATGTCCTGATCTGTTCGGGGTTAATTTCATCACTCTGGAGGTTGATCGATTGAGACGCCTCCAGTCTGATGAGGCGGAGAAGAGAAGCCAGCAGGATCAATTCAAGCTTGAGCTGACTGGAAAATGGCAATTTTAGCCCCCTGTTATGGTCTAACGCTGATGTACAGGCGGATTGTCACCCACTAAATCAGCCAATTCAGTGGTGGAAAATATATCTTTCCTCAGAACCCACGGAAAAACTGCCATTAAATTAACATTTCAACAATCTGATGTTTTTTCTTGATAAAACTTCAGTTATTTCTGCAGCAGTTGATAAGTTCATCAGTTTCATTCATTCTTTGCTTCTGAAGAAGCAGAAATCAGTCTGTGAATACAGTTATCAGTGTGTTCAAGCATGTCATTACTCCTGGAATCAAACCAAGACTCCTAATTTAATGAAAATGAGAAAAAAAAAGAAGAAATAATTTGAAAATATTCTTCTTGGTCTTTGTGACTCACTCAGACTGGAGCAAGAAAAAACGAAAAACACAGATTGCAGGATTTTTTAAAATTATGATTCCCAAGAAACAAAACTGGAAGCGATCAGAACTGAATTTAGATCCCGATTGTTCTTATGGAGAGACTGTGACTGATAATCATTGATTATCTCTCTCCCTCTCACTCGGAGTAGCGGCTGCGATAAAAGGGAGCGGCCACGGTGAACTTTGGGTATGGTTTGTGCCTCAAAAAGCCTCAAAAGACACCCCAGTGCTGTTTGTGACCTGGAAACCGATTAAAAAAAAAAAAAAAGTTTAAGCAGATGATCGGCTTCCAATCTGTGCTTGGAGAACTCAAGGCCTGAGACAGAGACTTGACAATGGTCTTAAATCAGACTTCATTACAAGTTGAGGCAAGTAAACGAAGTGGCACTAGAACTAAAACCAAACAAACTGTTGAGTCAGTGATTGAATCTGACCCATTTTGAAGCAGTTTGGCACTGTCTCATCAGATCACATCATAAACTTTCAGCAGTGTCTCGAGTAGCGCTCTAACCAGGCTTAATGTTTATTTAATGCTTTAAGTTAACATTTCTGAGCCTCTCTGCGAGTGTGTTTTGAGCTCGCTCGGCCTCCTGAAGCTGCAGATCGGGTTGTGGAGTGATACGGACGAGCTGAGACCTGCAGAAGTTCAGCGCTTTTTTTCTTCAAAAGTGTGTCAGCAGCAGCATTTAGTGTCATGACCAGCAGCACAGTGCAGACAAGACGTTCAGCTCCGTTTCCCAAACTCACAAGTGACCGAATTCAGAATGAGAAGCTGCTAGAATTCAGTTATATTTCACCGGGCTTATCTCACCTCTGCAGACTGTGTGTGTGCGTGCGTGTGAGTGAGTGTGTGTGTGTGTGTGTGTGTGTGTGTGTGTGTGTGTGTGTGTGTGTGTGTGTGTGTGTGTGTGTGTGTGTGTGTGTGTGTGTGTGTGTGTGTGTGTGTGTGTGTGTGTGTGTGTGTGTGTGTGTGTGTGTGTGTGTGAGAGAGAGAGAGATGCGGGTGCACAGCTGAGGCCCCACCCTGCCCAGAGGAATGCTATGAATCATGGGAAAGTGTTGCCAGTGAACTGCAGAGTCGACATATTTTCTTCTTCTGTTTGAGGTGAAGTGAAACTTGCAGTTTTTGCAGAGGCTCAAATGAAGACTCGAGGGCCCAACTCGGGTCTCTGATGGTCTGTGGGTAATGTGAGTCAGTGACAAAGGGAAAACTCAAAGTGTCATATACCTCCTGAGCAATTTCTAACCTCACCTTTACCTTTCAAAAATGTGCTTATTTCAGATCAATCTGTGGGTAAAGTGTTTTAATTCATCAGAATATGACTCTGACTGCACCGTTCTCCAGTTAAAGTTCCATTTAAGAAAGAAAAAGCCCCTCAAACACCCTGATGTTTTATGTTTTCCTGTTTCCAAAGCCTTTGTGTGTGCTAATGGGAAGTGGATTTGTCAGTTGTCGTCAGCTGTGTTGTGTTGTTGTGGGAGTCTTGTTCCCACCATGTCTGATGGCTGAAACTTCATCAAAAAAAACGGCCTCACATGTTTACATGCAACAGCGAGTTGCGTCAGCCTGGCGATTCAGGTTTGTGTGAAGGTGACGGCAGCCCGATGCGAGTGTGATCCTGGTGGATCAGCAGCGCCGGGAGGACGAGTGAAGGCTGGGCTGCTGTTTGATGTCCTGACGGAGAGGAAGGACTCGAGGACAGAGATGCTTCCTTTCTCACTTTTCACCGAGGAGGAAAATGGTGTTAGAGGTCGGAGAGGAGATGAAAGAGAGGAAAGAGGATTTTTTTTTTTGTGTGGATGCAGCATTTCTCTGACAGAGTGACTCTTTCGAAATGAATCGGAAAGCTCTGCTCCAAATGGCGCGCGCGCACACACACACACACACACACACACACACACACACACACACACACACACACATGCAAACAAAATTATGCTACACAAGTGGAAAGGCATCATACAAGTATATGACAGTAATGAGCAAGAGAAGTACAACAACCAAAATTCAGCATCACAATGCCACAAAGAGGGACACAGCAACCACACAAAGACACAAAACAACCACAGAGAGACACTGCACAACTACGAAGACGCACAAAAGAACTAAGATGAGGCACAAAAAAACCACAAAAAGACACACAGCAACCACAAAGAAACAGCTATGAAGACATACAAAACAACTACAGCGAGGCATCATACAACCACAGAGGCACAAAAGAGCTACAAATAAAACTGAACAACCATGATAAATTACAAAGCGACACAAAGTTATTACAACAGGAAAAAATACAAAGACACATAACAACTTCAGGGAGGCACACAACAATATTGATATGAAAGGCAACAAAAAGACACAAAACGACTTCAAATTGTCAGACCAGCCATAAAGATGTAACATCAACTACAAACACGCAACATAATTACAGTGCATGTCATTTATGGTTCTTCAGTTCGCTGATCAACTGTTGGTTGTTTGGTTGGTCAGTTGGTTGCGTTTTGTTTCAGAGGCCTGATTTAATGTCTGCTGGATATAAACATCCAGCAGAAACTCTGGATGAGCGTCAGTTACAGTTCAGACCGAAAACACTGGGAGATCTGCCAACATCAGCAACCAGTCCCAACTGTGTCCGACCCCTCTCTGTCTTCGTCTGACCTCTCTCTGACCTCTCTCTGTCTTCGTCTGACCTCTCTCTCTCTCTCTTCTTCCTGATTGCAGGTATCTGCTGGAGCAGGATTTTCCCGGGATGCGGATCGGCCCCGAGCCGACCACCGATGGCTTCATTGCTGTGATGTACGGGGAGAATGAAGGCGTCGTCCCTGGCAACGCTCTGGTGGTGGACCCCAAGAAGCCCTTCAGGAAACTCAACGCATTTGGGAACTCGTTCCTCAACAGGTAACGAGGCCGGACTGCTTTGTGAAGGAGCTGCAATATTCATTTCAGTGGATTCCAGAAAATCTTTCATTAGATTATTAGATTATTTCACTGAGCTGTTCTAAAAAGTATCTGTACTGTCAATGTTTCCTCTAAACGAACCTTCGCAGTACAGTGTTAAACAGTGCAACTGAAAATATTGTACTTGAGGTTAGTTGTGATCAGTTAGTTAATTATGGTGAGCAGGTTCATTGTGGTTGGGATTCAGGACTGCAACGATTCGTCATGTTATTGTTGTAACTGCTGCATGATAAAATCACAGACCGGCCGCTTCGTGCTCGTCTGTCACTGCGGTGCACTACAGGAAGTGCAGGGGACAGTATGTTCACTGTTTACATTCTGCATGTATGCAGAGAAGAAGAACGCCTGAATTATGGTGGAAGAAACAGACAAAGAGGCTCCAAAAGTCTGACCCAAAGTTTGGGAACATTTCACTGAAACTAAACCAGCGAAACACCTTTTGAAATGCAGACTGTGTGAAGCTCAGCTCTCATTCCATGCTAGCTGTCCGGCCATGCACGGACACAACCCTGACATCCCTGAGTTTCTTTCATTTGATTAAATTAATTAATTAATTAATTAACTTTTTATTGTGGTCACAGTGATATTTTACATTGGAAAAATACATCAAATACCAGCATATCACAGATAAATGTTTTATGTCTCATTATTTTAATATATTCCTGTTAGTGTCCACAGAGGAAATAAAGAGTGTGTGGCCACAAGATAGTAATTTGTTCTCACACGTTAATGTCATGCTGCCACGGGTAAAATGGTGTAGTTCCTTAGCGTTATGAACTTGAGTTAACGAATGGTTAACAGGTTAGTTGTGTTGGTCAAAATACAGTGAGTGTGACTGAGTGAAGTGATGTGTTTGGATTTATGGAGAAAATATTAAAGTAATTGATTCATAACAAAAAAAATGAATGAATTAAGCAAAAAGCAGTGAAGGGAGTTCAGAAATGTATAAGTGTTTTCAGTCAGCTGTTTCTCCTGTTTTTACTGGCCAGCACATCCTCAGTGACGGATCAGTGTTGGCTCAGGCCCAGACACATGTTGCTTCACAGCTGCAGTTAAAGCCGGTGAGACTTTTCTGGATGTTTAAAAGACCAAAGCAAACAAACTGAGTGAACAAAACGTAGAGACCAGCGCATAGCAAAGAAATCAACAGATTTGTGCTCATTTATATTTTAATTATCTCACGATGTGGTGAACTTTTCTCAGTCACTGTGCAGCTTGTGAAATCATCCCTGATTTAAAGTGGCTTACCCAGAAAAAGCCAAGATCTGAATAGAGAACCTGAAAAATAATTTGGGTGGAGGAATAGTAAGCCTGCGGATGTGATGTGAAGTAAGAAATTATTTGGTTTTCATGACTGTAAGTCAGTGGATTCTTAATTTTTATTTCCAAAGATGTATTTTATTAGGATTTTAGTTGAGAAGTAAATCCTGTTGAGGATGCAGTACACATGTGGAGGAAGGTCTGAACAATGTCAGATGAGATCAAAGTTTCACTGGAAAACTAGCGCTGCATAGGAACCTGAACACCCCATCCCCTCTGTGAAACACGGCGGTGGCAGCATCATGCCGGGGGGTGCTGCTAAGAGTTAATGAGAAGATGGATTGAGACAACGACCTGAAACATCCAGCAGAGCGACAACGGAAAGCTTTACATCAAGCATTGTTCATGTGTCAGAGGGATTTTACCCGTTTCGTCGATGTTTGAATTAGAAACATCTTCCCACATGACACCAACGTGTACTGTCCTCGACTGGATGCTCGGATGATCAACGAAACCAATGAAACATACACGTGACAATGTTAGACATGCACACGCAACACTTTACTTGCGTAAAGGTGTTTGGGTTCAACATGAGTTCAAGATTATTATTATCCTCCTCCACTAAACAGGAAAATCTGAATTGTTAAGACCATCCCAAATGCTTAAGCTGAAGCCGATAGTTTCTAAGTGTGCAAGTGGTAAAGAAGTTAAGTTTTTTTAGTGATGAATGCCATGGCTTCCTGTTTCTATTTCAAAAATACTTGAAGAGCTTCAAGTGGGCACGCAACGAAAAGTTACCATTTGTCCTCCTGTCACTGCCTTCCTCAAAACATTTACAACATAGGAAGTGACCTCTGTCACTCTCTCTGACACACACACACACACACACACACACACGCTCAGTCTTGTATTTCTATCCTTGTGGGGACCGTCCATTGACTCCCATTCATGTCTAGCCCCTAACCCTGACCCTTACCCTAACCCTAACCCACACCACAATAAAGCCTAACCCTAAAGAAATGTTTTTGCACTTTTACTTTTTTCAGTAACAACAACATGGTCAAGAAAACACTGTTTCTCCTACTTAGGACCGGAAAAAGGTCCCCACAAGGCACGTCGTTCCACGTTTTGCTATCCTTGTGGGGACATTTGGCCCCGACAAGGATAGAAATACGAGAACGCACACACACGCACACACACACACACACACTCAAACACATTCCTGAGGGATCGGTATGTGAGTGTATTTGCTCCGTCCAGAAATAATCCGGCGAGGAAGAGGAAGGACAGTGGACCCTCAGCCGATGACGAGGCGTTCCTCAAAACCCCGAGTCCCATCTCACCTCAGAGAGCCTTACAATAACTTATTGTTTCCAGGAGGAAGTGTGTGTGCGTCACCACCTGTCAGTGTGACAGGACTGTTTTTTCCCGCCCAGAGTCCAGGCCCCTGAATGCACCGCAGAGATTTATGAAGGCTAATTTTATCCTCCGGGGTTAAAAAGAGGGTGACAGTACCGTCTGAGGGAGGAGAGAACCAACACAACAGAAAGTGAGCCTGAATGAATGTTTGGAGTGTGAAAGGAGCTGCTGACAGACATCTGGATGGACATCAGCCAGTCCAGATATGTTTATGTAACTGGACAGGATAAAGGTTGTGTGGGGTGAGGGACAGGGAGGCATCGGGAACAAACAGAGCTGACCGGTGCTGGATCCCTTCTGTGGACACCTGACTGAGGCGGTGAACTGTCAAGAACAAACACTGAACATTGACTTGGGCCACGTTTATAAAATGTTCTCAAGTGAAAATGGGTAACTTTCTTTACATTTTGATGATCCGTTTATGCAACAATGGAGCCCAGGGATACTGAAAACGCAACTTTTTGAAAACACTCAGACATCCTCTCTGTGTAAACAGGGGAAAATGTAACTTCTATGAAATTCTGCTTCTGTGTTCTTCTTCACGTGCATAATAGATGGACAACAACAAGACTAGTGGCCTCTGAAGTGTCATGACTCCCAGTCCAAATTGTCCTGGTTCCTGGTCTCAGTCCACATTCTCCTGGGACTTGGTAGTTTTAGAATTGACAGTTGTCTGTAATAAAATCCAACTTCATTGTCTGTTCATATGAATGTCTGTGTAGTCTCTTAATGCTTAGAGTGTATTGTTCTCTGCACATTTAATAACAAAAACAGCCAACAGTGCCAACTTG
This sequence comes from Salarias fasciatus, assembly GCF_902148845.1. Lineage (NCBI taxonomy): Eukaryota > Metazoa > Chordata > Actinopteri > Blenniiformes > Blenniidae > Salarias > Salarias fasciatus. The sequence goes on along the minus strand of NC_043763.1, from coordinate 22,293,151 downwards.
TGGCCTGGCATGCTAACTACATCGTTTTCTGGATTTCTTTGGAATCTGTGTACATGAGCCTTCTCAAAATGTTGTCTGAATGTGAAACTTTTCGTGAATGAAAATGAAAGAGAGGGAGAGAGAAAAAAAAGGCGTTTTTAGAAAGATTGTATAAATACGGGGAACACAGTTGACAGTCTGACAATAATGTACACGCTGAAATCAACTCTGTGTGTGTGTGTGTGTGTGTGTTCAGGTTTATCTGTTCTCAGATGCCCAACCAGGTACTTCAGAGCATCAGCATCATCGACACGCCGGGCATCCTCTCAGGAGAGAAACAGAGAATCAGCAGAGGTAAGAAAACTTAAAGATAGAAAAAAATACCCAATACATATACCAAAGAAACTGCACTACACAACTATTTTTAGTACTTTATTATAATTTTAAGAATGAGCTGGAGTGATGTTCAAAAACAGGAAAAATGTTTTATTGCTTGTTCGAAGAGTAGAAGCAGTTTCTTTTCTTCTCACTGGAGAACAGAAGTAAAATCTGACTTCCATGAGAACATTTCAATGAAACGTTCGGTTTTTGTTATTAGTGTCTCCCTTGAGCAGCGTTCTCATGACAAATTCTCATCCAGTGACACAATCAAACTTGTGAAATCCCTCCATCGCTGTGTTTTCTCTCTCACTTCCACATGCTCCGTCTGTTTCCGTATCCTGCTGACGTGAAACCGCAAAGGCTTCAAATGAAGATCTGAAACTCTGAGTGTATCGACCCTCAGGAGAGTCTAAAAACCACAACAGCAGCTTTCGCTCAAAGCAGCAAAACTCTTTTTAGGTTCTTTTTTCCTGTTATCGGTAGTTTACTGAAGGGAGTATGAATACATGTTATCACTTTGCAAACTGGAGCTTCTGATGGATCATTCTGTTGAGTCTTTATCAGGACAAACATGATTTCACAACTAGAAGACAGAATGTGTTTCAGTAGACACTTAAAAAGGTGAAAATGTTACATTTTTATTGTTAGATGGTGCAGGAAGGTACAGAGAAGAGAGGAGAGAGCACAGACGACAGAGGCAGAATGTTACAGGTATTGAATATATGGAGAGTGAGGAAGTATAGTGCTGCAATTGAAAAGTTATTTGGAGACCCTGATAATGGATTCGTTTTTCAGCGTCACTCTGAGCCAACGCATTGAAAGAAAGCAGTCCTGCAGACTTGTTTAATGTGGGGGTTGAAGAATATAAATAACTGCCAGGTTCCTCGCCGTGGCACTGGAGGTCAAAGACGAACCATCTAGTGTCGTTATATGTTAAGATCATTTCTCTCTCTGATGCTTTGGGCCAAATGTAATAGCTTTTGAGACAAGCTTCCAGTTTGACAAGGTGACCAGTATCATCTAGCTTCTTAGATAAATAGATTTGTGTATCATTTGCATAGCAATGGAAGTTAATGGAGTGTTTATTGACAATATTCTCTATGGGAAACATGTATAATGTGAAGAGTCTAGATCTGAAGACAGAATCCTGTGGAACTGCATTTTCAACTTAAGTTTGTTTGACGAGTCATTAACATAAACGAAGTGGAACCTGTGTGATAATTCTGATTGAAACCAGTTTAGTGCTGCAGCTTTAATCCCAGTGTCTCTGTAGTGGGATGCTCTGATCAATGTGAACAAACGCAGCACTGAGGTCAAGCACTACAAGAACAGAGACCGATCTTTTGCTTGAATCCATGAGAACATCATTAGTAAGTTTGACCAGAGCTGCCTTGTAACCTTTAACATTTAACTTTTCATTGATTGAATGTAGCACTTTTTCATTTTCCATTAACAGAGCCAAGCAGTAACTTTCATCGTGATACTGTCCTTAAACTAGTTCTATAAACACATAAAAATGTGATCCTTTTTAAATTTTTCTTGCGTCAGAACTGAGGGAGATTTAAGCCTGAAGTAAAAGTTGATATTTCAATGTTATTTATTCAAAGTATCACATCAAATCCAAGATAATCAGTGAGAAAGCCCCTGATGATTTTCGATGGAATGACAGTAATGTGTTTTGTCCTGAGTGAAATTGGCCCTCGGAGGGAAACAGAGAGGAAGATCCATCTTTTGCTGATAAAAAAGCTGTTAGAAATCTGGCAAACGAGAGTCAGCGGAGAGCAGAGGGGATCTGTGTGGTTGATAACAGCTGCACTTACTACTGATGACAGAAGAGGAGAGATATGTGCCAGCGGACTGTACTGACACAGGAAGTCCACGGCGGTGCATCCACCTCTCACAAATCTGGATCAACACGTTTATTATAATCTGCACTGCGCTAAGGCGTTCAGGGGATCTGTTAACTGCACTTCCTACATACAACAAGCTTCCCCACATGTTTCCTCAACTAAAATTAAACTAAAATAGCTTCTCGTGTCACAATGCACACAGTCCGTAAACCTAATGAGTTTTTCATACATTAGAACAGTTCAGGGAAGTTCTGTTAACAAATACATTTATCTGGAGTGTACATTAAGGCATTTAATGCTCCCTTGAGCATCGCTCTGCAAGTTGTGTGCATGCATGGGAGGCGTTCAGGGTGATCTGTTCACTGTATCACCCTTTTGTGTGCTGAAGCATTCATGGAACGTCTTTGAACCTGTTCACAGTCTGTGTGTGGTGATTGGAGGATTTCTCCTGACTCTATGGCCGTCCTGTTATCTGTGTCGGATTGGTTCAACTCCACCCAACCATCTGCATGCGAGACGTTCAGGGGCCATCAATACATTTTCTTGTCTATTTGCAATCTCTCTGATGTTTACTGAACATCTGGCAGTACATATTGATCATGCATGTGTGTCTCACGGCAGAGCTCATGTGTCGGTGTTTAGGGAATACCTGTAAACTTTACCGCCACACCTTGTAAATTTTTGTGTGTATTTGTAATCCATAAGAGGCTTTTTTAGGGAACATCTCTAAATGGTAGCCATCTACTTGCCATATGCATCAGCATTTAAGGAACATTCTACAATCTCACAATTTACAGTCAACGTGTGGCATTTAGGGAGTATTTTTAAAGTGCAGCTTTGGCTATATGTTTAGGGATCATCTGGGAATTGTAGCATCTGCAGTCTGTGTGAAGAAGATTAGAGCATTTTATTCATCCAGAAGAGAGCCACTGTAAATTCATGTCTGTGAGGTGTTTAAGGATCTCAGGAAACGATAGTGACTGTGGATGGATGGACTGACTATAAGTTAGTTTTTCTTCACATGAAGTCAGTTTTCGATGATGGATTTGAAGGTGGTGCGTTCAGTGACCCAGTGGTGTCTTTTGGCTGACGCTTTCAATCTGTGCAGCCTGTGAGTTTCCAGCTCGTCCGTCTTTAGGCTGCGCCACGGCCCCGTTGCCCCCGTATTGAGTCAGCCCGGACAAATGACGGCATCGGTGCAGCGCCTGGACGAGGTGGCTGATGGGCCACAGGGCGCAACGCTCAGGCTCGCTCCCTCATCTGGAAGTATTTACAGCTGTGCAGCTGAAGCTGAATTCCTCAGGCCGGCTGAGACGTCTCCGCACGCTGAGAGGTTCAGTCCATTCAGTCCCAGTCAGCAGTTTGAAAGTGTTGTGTTGGGTCGCACACGTGTGTTTGTTTGTTTTGTCAGGCTGCCTTTGATAGTTTGGCTGAAAAGTGAAGAACATGCACGTCAGTTGTGACATGTTTTTTTTTATTCGTCAATCCAGAGAGGCTGAAAAGAGACTTTTTTCTCAACTACAGCTGGAGAAACGACTGAAGCAACAGTTGATTTGCATTTTCCCTACTAAAACTGTTTCTTTCTATGTGCTTGGGAAAAGCCTTCACATGATGATCTGTAATGAAAACAGAAAACTTTTGTTGCGTTTTGGGTTTTGGGTGTCTGTTTACAAGACAATGGTGTTCGGAGTTAGTGACAACACAGGTTTTGGAAATTAATCCAACTGTGTCTCCATGGAAATGGGGAAAATGTAATTATTTTTCTGAAACGCTGCTAATGCACAATGCAATTTCACTTGAAATGCCATAAATATGAGGCCTCAATTACATACAAAAGATGCCTTTTTAATTATGAAAATGTATCACTTTTGCTTTAACTGAACAAGTACACAATTATATTCTTAATTATATTGATTATTCAAAAGATAATTTTATCATATTTTGGGTAGAAGAACTGCAGCAGTGTTTTTTTGTGTTGTGTAGAAACAAACGGTTCAGGTTGTGTTGTGTATTGGGTCAAATGGTTTTCCAGCAGGCTTGAGTCCTTCCCACTGAAAGAACCAGCATGGTTAGGATGTTTTTGACCTCCAGGTGGACTCATCCTCGCTGACGAAGGAAGCTAAAGAGCTGATGGTGGCATCAGCTCCAGGTTAGAAGTGGAAAACTTGACTTACGGAGCCTTTATGGATCTGAAGATAATGCTAGATTAACTCCTTCAGCTTTCTTACTCGGGCTTTGTAGCATTTATGTCCAAAACTGAGTATTCATTGGCGCTTTATAGCATGACAGTGTTGATCATCATGTTAGCTTCCAAACTGACACCTTTAACTTCATAACTCATTCTTTGAGTTGAGTTTCTGCAGTTTTCATCAGTAACTGAAAATTTCCTGACTTGTCCCATCTCTTCCAGCACACTTTAGTCGGTCCTGATCCTTGTAGTCTCTCTATACTATTACACTCAGGTTCCTGCAGTAGTTCTGCGCTTCACATCTGTAGAACAGCTGTGAACACTGAGATCTTTAAGCTTATTGCCTTCTGACTGAGAGTTACAACCAAAAGCAGCTCATCTAACCCTCAGCTGTGAAACACTGGGCCTTGACTTAGCGTCTTCCTCGGTGTTTAAAGCCTGAAATATCTCAGTCATGAATAAATGACGAGTTCTGAGCTGGTAGCAGAAGGCGGAGGAGGAGGAGGAGTCTCCGCTCTCAGGCTTCAGGTTACACCGGCTGCTTCAGGTGTTTGCCTCATTAGACCAGACACTGAATCTCACACCTACCTGACCCAATGGAGCAGGGTCAGGACCCAGAGGCCTCCCACAGAGGAAATTCCTCCGATATGTACCGTGATTGTTCGGCACTCATTACTTCACATGTTCCATTTCCTGTACAGACGGGAAATGCCTTCAGCTGAACAATACCACCTCTCCTGAAGCCCTGGTGCAGGCTACAGTACTCACAGGTCACATCTCTGAAGCCCCAGACACACAGTGTGAGTGTGGTATTATCTTTAAGCTGTGGTCTGAAGTCAAAGTTTAGGCTTTACAGACAGTCTGAGATCTTCTCCCTTGCAAAGGGAAAACGTATTGACTGATATATTGCTTGAAATATATTGCAGTATATTGTAAAATACCATTCCCATATACGAGATTTAACATTTTACAATATATTGCAATATACTGAAAGTGACAACTAAAAAGTACATTTAATAAAACATTCTAGTACATTTTACAATACATTGCAATATATGTTTGCTTCATACGGGCTTCCCCAACTTCTACAGGCAAAATGTTGAAACATCTTTAAAATCTCCATCATCTTCAATACAAAGCCCACAGTAAGGCCTGAGTTGTCAGGACTGTTTTCTAGTGCAGCTGCAGGGAGACCTTCACATACAGTCATATTTCACAGTTACATGTCGCTAACTTTCAGAAGTTCAAAGTTTTCACGATTTCTTTAATTTCTTTAAGCTCAAAGTAACATAACCAAATGAAATAGGTTGCTTCATTGGACTTTACGTTTTCTAAAATGTCTTTCTTTTGTTAAAATTGTGATGCAATTTCTGGTTATCTCAAAGACACAGTTTGTATTTTCATAATTTCAAAAGAACCGAAAACAGTAAGGCCTCATTTAGTAAGCTGCTGTAAATAGGGTAGATTGCAGTTTATGTTTGGGTGTGTTTTGAAAATGATTTACTCAGAATAACACTATGAAAGATGTCACACACAAACAGGAGTATTCAAATGAGGTTTCGCGTGTATTACACCCCGTTTACGTTCAAACGTCCCTGAGCGCCTCACAGATCTGTGAATGGAGCTCCATTCACAGCTGCCAGAGCTAACAGCTGTATGCTGAGTTTAAAGCTAACATCAGCAGCAGGTTTTATGGCACACGAGCCTGATTCCATGGTGACCGCAAGCCGTTTCCATGGTAACTGAGTGCAAACTCCAGACACCGTAGGGACGGTCAGATGTGGGAAGTCGTAAAAGTTTTCCTGGGACAGATTCCATGCTTTGAGCAGGACAAAACACGTGCATATGTGTGTGTATGTGTGTGTGTGTGTGTGTGTGTGTGTGAGAGAGAGAGAAAATAACAAGTAGTCATCATAAAAACAGAGAAATGGATCAAAATATGCTTTAACATATTTTTGCTTGAAATTCAATGAATTTAGCTTGTGGTGTTCCACAGGGATCTACTCTGGGACCACAGTAGTATTTATTTACTCTGGTGAAAACTAAGTTCAGTGCTAATTTATATTAGCTCACCCTGCAGTCTGGAATCACATTTCTCCTATTGATGTCTCCAGCAAATCTTTAAATGCTGAACTCATGGACCTTTTTACCCTATGAAGTCTTTTTGGAGATGCCTTTATCTGCTCAACATCTTGATTGTCTTAGCCTCTCAGGTATTGAGCCTGGGGTCTGTGGTTATGGTTTGTGCTTCCTGGGTAAATCTCAGAATCTTTTCCTGGTGTTTTCAAGGGTTAAATCCACTCATGTGCAGGCACTAGGATGTGTGTGTTTGTAGTGTAAACTTTCAATAGTGACCTTTAAGACCTGAGTAAACAGCTGGTTTTCCCAGTGACGTCAGTGGGTAATATATTCATTCTGTAATTGAGAGTTTCCCTTGTGAATGTTTCCCATAGCTGTGGTGCAAGGAGTCGTCATATGATACATCTAATGAGGTTGCTACGTGTGCTCGTTGTTCTTCTGACCAGCAGCAGCGGTTCGTCTGTTTCTCTGATCCGAATGGAGCTGCAAGTATTCCATTTCTGGGTTGTAAAAGTCAAAATGTGAAATCACACATTGATTCATTGGTTGTTTTGTGCATCATCTTTCTCTGAGCTTCACTAAACTCGCTAAACCTCTGCTGGACTTGCCACTGCATCACTAAAACTGCTGGTTATTTGCTAAACCTGTGGAATGACATGCTACATCTGCTACTGCTGTTCTGGTAAACGTGCAGCTAATGCACTGGCACATGTGCTGCAGGGTTAAACATGTTGCTTCTCCAATAGTTATCTGCTCAAGCTGCTACTGATCTGCTAACTTTTACTAAACTGACCCTGTTGCTCAGACAGCCGTCACTGAGACTGGGAGAACTGGATAATTTTCTTTGTTCAGCAGTGAAAATTCATTGGAAGAAGAGAAAACATTCCTTTCGTGTTTCCCACACAGCACCTTGTTCTAACAGTCTGTTCCTGACAGAACAGTGAGGCTCAAACTTCAGGTTTTTTTTGTTGTTGTATGAAATCAAAAACTAAAATTAAAACGAAGCTGTTTTAAAACACACGTGTACCGTAATGAAGGGAGGAGGAGGAACAGGAGGGTCAGAGGTCAGGTAGTTATGATCAGCTGCTCTCACAGATGTGTTCAGGTGTGTGCGTGCAGAGAGAAACACACACACACACGCACGCACGCACGCACGCACGCACGCACGCACGCACGCACGCACGCACGCACGCACGCACGCACGCACACACACACACACACACACACACGCACGCACACACACACACACACACACACACACAAACCCGCTCTTCTCTGTCACAGCTGCAGCTTTAACAGAGTCTCTGTGTTTGGTTTCTACATCTGAGCTCAGTGTCACCCAGCTCCACAGGAGCCACACCCAGACTCTGCCACAGATCAGTTTACACAGGCACACACACACACGCACACGCGCTTACAGGCGGAGGAGCTGAAACGCCCTCACTGCTCATGACTGTGGCTCTGACACACAAATACATCAACTCTATACAATGTCATGAAACAATACCATGAACACAAAACTAGAATGGACACACAGAAGCACCATGAAAACCTCTCTTTCTCATTTCTCACTCACACACACACACACACACACGCAACACAGTGTTCAGTGCAGACGTGGTCAGTGAGTGTGTGTTTGTCTGTCTTCAGGTTATGACTTCGCTGAGGTCCTGCGTTGGTTCGGAGAGCGAGTGGACCGGATCATCCTGCTGTTCGACGCGCACAAACTGGACATCTCGGACGAGTTCTCCGAGGCCATCAGAGCCTTCAAAGGCCAGGACGACAAGATCCGCGTGGTCCTCAACAAGGCCGACCAGGTAGGACACAGCGACCAGGCTGAGGTCTCCAGCATGTGGCAGCTCAGGCCAAACACTTCCTGTCCTGGGCTCAGGTTGACACGCAGCAGCTGATGAGGGTGTACGGCGCCCTCATGTGGTCGCTGGGGAAGGTGATCAACACTCCAGAGGTGGTTCGAGTTTATCTGGGATCCTTCTGGGCCAAACCGCTGCAGAACACTGAGAACCGGTGAGATGCAGCCACTCGCTCAACACACTGATTGATTGATGGGTCCATTCACTCGCTCACCCTGCTGCTCGTCCTCCAGTCGCCTGTTCGAGGCGGAGTCTCAGGACCTTTTCCGGGACATCCAGAGTCTGCCCAGGAACGCCGCTCTGCGGAAACTCAACGACCTGATAAAGAGAGCGCGGCTCGCCAAGGTGAGACGTTATTTTGGACTGAAGCCTAAATGGATTCTGGGAATTCTACACGAGTGCTGACCTTACATCTCCTGTTTGGCTTTAACTGTCTGACCATGCTGGGAACTTGTCAGAGGTGTTTGGAGAGACAGGAATTGTTGCAGGATGTGTCACTCGGACCTCGTTTATATGACGTCTCATGTGAATACAGATCATTTTTTGCATTTTCATTTCACAAAAGTTTCACGTTTACATGGCAACGTTTAGAAGGCGATGTCCATTTACAGGTGTTCAACAGAAACTGCAAATGATGTGGTTTTCCTGTTGGGCCACTAGTTTTTTTTGGGGGGGCTTTTTTTTGTAGTTGAACCAAACACACCTGCACACAGAGAGCAATACTCAATACACAATAACAATGGTAAGTACACCGACATTCATACAGACAGACGACAAAGTTGGATTATTTTGACAGTGAGTCTAAAGCTAACAGGTCCAGGAGAACATGGACTCATGACTCTCTGGATTCCACCTTCGGTAATGTGCAGTAGCAGCATTTCTGCCGGCTACACAGAAATGGAATCAAAACAATTCCAGGTGTCTTTTTCAACCTTCTACAAGGCACAGTGTTTTCAAAAAGTTGCGTTTTCAGTGGCTCCGAACACCGATGTCATGTACATGAACACCCAAAGCGCAACAGAAAGTCATTTGAAAATTACAACAAAATCCACAATATTGGAAAAAAAACAGTTTTTTTTACATGAATGTTCTAAAACTTTCAAAAAAATGTAATAAAATATTGCATCATATTTTGGTTAATATTGTTCATATTTTACAAGTAATGAATTTTATAAATATTGCTCTCATAACAACTATTACTTATATTGTACTTTTTTTATCTTAATAATGTCTTTTAAAACGAATGTGTATGTGTGTTTGTATTTTGAGAAAAATAACTTTATTTCTATCACACTTTTGACCTAAAAGACAGTCAATTAAAAAATATATCAATATATTGAAAATAAGTAATTTTGAAAATCTGAAATAAAAAAAGGAGTTTATTGGTTATTATGAATTTCTCAGGTTTTCCTTATGTATAAGTATAAGTATAAATGTCCTTGAGCATAAATTGATTAAACAATATAATAAAAAAATACATGCAAAAATCCTGGACCATTTTTTTTTGTAAATTTTAATGAAGCTTAGAATTATGTGAAAAGTGTGTCCTTAAGCAAGTTAATAATATTTTAGGAAGAAATTCAGACTTATTTGTTGCTTGGAACCCCCCCCCCCAAAAACAAAAAAAAAAAAAAAAAGCTCAAATATTACACATTGTACAGTATTTTTCTTAGTTTGTTAATGTACAGAAAATATTTAAATACTGGATGTTGAAGTAATTTTAGGCTTTTGAAGTTTTCTGAAAGGACACTGGATCAGACTGATGATGAAACTCGACCGTCTGTTATTTTTAACGCCCCCTGCTGGTTTCATCCTGCAGGTGCACGCGTACATCATCAGCTACCTGAAGAAGGAGATGCCGTCTCTGTTCGGCCGGGAGAAGAAGAAGGAAGAGCTGATCATGAGGCTGCCAGAGATCTACACCATCCTGCAGAGGGAGCATCACATCAGCCCCGGAGACTTCCCCAACGTGGCCAAGATGCAGGTACAGGACCCTGAACGCAGCACGGATGAACCCCAGAGGCCTGGCCAGGGGGAATCTGTCCCTGTTCACCGTGATCACATAAAGCTCTTTAAAACAACCACCTTTGCAAAAAAATGCTGAACATAAACAGATAAGAAAACATCCATAGTGCAACAGCAATAGGAGATGTTTTTTTGGACATTTCATTGTATTTTGCACTAAAATGTTTCATTAAAATGGACTTCATGTTCAGATTGAAGTCATTTTCATTCGTAATTGTTTAGTTTTGTGAAATATTGACATTTTTATCTTGTATGCTCTGTGCCACAACAAAGGCACAATAGTGAAGATTTAAATTTACTTAGTTATTATTGCACGATTTTACCGGTTCAGGTGGTTGGGCTGTATGTGGCCTCTGAAGTAAAATGTGTTGGAAACTCCTGGTGTAAATACAAATACTCTGTGAGTGAACTGTGTGCGTTGTCCTGAAATGACCTCCTGACAGGATTAGACCTTGAACTGCATCCAACAACCAATCCCAGCACAGCAGGAAGTGATACATCAGTTAAAGTTAAGACCAAAACAATAGTGTACAGATCATCAGGAAGGAAAGCGTCAAAACGTTTTATAATTCTCTGTCTGCTAAAATAAAAAGGTGCATGATCTTATTTTATTTAATCTCAGTGTCACTTTGAATGAACCCTCCCACCCAGAGGAATCTTTTCCCTGAGCAGAAACACTCCTGATGTCTCGACAGTGGGTGAAATCGGTGTGTGTAATGTGTATCATGTCCCTTTACACTCTTTTGAGTGGTGTTTAAGCATGAAGTGATTCCTGCTGCATAATGTTCTAGTCTCGTGTGAGTTTTCATCATGTTAGTTTGGCGTGTTTCTTCTTCTCCTGCAGGATATGTTGCAGCACTACGACTTCAGTAAGTTTCCCTCTCTGAAGATGAAGCTGATCGAGTCCGTGGACAAGATGCTCGCCAACAAGATCGCCGTCCTCATGGCGATGATCCGGGAGGAGGAGTCCAAGCAGCCGCCGGCGATGGTATCGGGCGGGGCGTTCGAGGGCTCCCAGGACGGCCCCTTCGGTCAGGGCTACGGCGAGGGCATCAGCGCCGGCGCCGACGCCGACGACTGGATCGTGAGCCGCGACAAGCACCGCTACGACGAGCTCTTCTACACGCTGATGCCCGTCAACGGAAAGATCACCGGCGTCAACGCCAAGAAGGAGATGATGAGCTCGCGGTTGCCCAACACCGTGCTGGGGAAGATCTGGAAGCTCGCCGACTGCGACCGCGACGGCATGCTGGACGACGAGGAGTTCGCGCTGGCTCAGCACCTCATCAAGGTGAAGCTGGAGGGCTACGAGCTGCCCACCGAGCTGCCCCCCCACCTCGTGCCGCCCGCCCACCGCAAGAACCCCACCGCCGACGCCCTGTACAACAACACCGAGGACTAGGAGGCCTCGCAGAGACTGACCGAGGCCAGAGGAGGCCCGGGGGTTTGTGAACAGACAGACTGAGCTTTTTCCAAAAAAAAATGACCAATCACGTGACTGCGCTCTAATCCTGCACATTTCTTTTAGTAAGATTTTATAGAAAATGAGCTTCTGAGTTGATGAAACCAAAGAAGACAAGCCCAGCGTGCCTCTTCTACTCCATAGGAAGCCTTATTCCTTCCAGTTTTCTGCCTTCACTCTGAACTGTTTTCAGTCTTTTGTAAAGTCTTCCAAGAAAAAAAAAAAAAAAAATTCAGTGTGTCACATTCACCCGGCTCTCTAACCACAAACTCTACAGTTTTAATCAGCTCGAACTTTCCATATCTTCCATTGGGGCGGTTGTTTATTTCCTGTCCAGGGAATGACACAACCTGCCCTCCTCTGAGTCTGATCTGCTTGTTCTGACCTTCTTTTCCATCTCAATGTGAACCAGTTGGCGACGCAGCTTACGCAACGCAGGTCTGGTCTGAAATGTGTGTAAATTTACTTGTACAAACGGGTCAGAGACCAATTGAAGACAAGACTTTACTGAGCCTAAAATGTTTTTAAACCATTTTAAAAAATGGTGAAAAGCCTTAATACTCATTAACTAAAATAAGTCTAAATCAAATCCTGCATTTCATTAAAATCCGACTGAAATCAGTCAAAAACCTCTACGCCTGCAAGAAACACGAAGCAGCTGATTCAAACTAGCATAAAGAATAATAGACATAAAAAAAATCACCCAGTTTCTTAGATGAGTTAAAAACTGTTCAAAATTGAGTGTAATGGTTTAAAATTCCCTTGAGCAAGGCTCTTAAGATCTTCCTCGATCTGTGTCCTCACACGTCAAAGCTTTAACCTCCCTGCCTTCCTTTGAAACTTCCAGCCTTCACTTTGTCGTGCCTGTTCGATGTTTCAGAACTCTAAACATCTTTCCAGCTTGCCTTGTTGCTTCAGGGTTTTTGTTCCTATGACGGGATGAACGTCATTCTCGAGGATTCAGTGCCTTCAGTACGCTAACAGACCTTCGTCTCAACAACCCGTTGCGACTTATCATCACTATTATGGCTAATTATTTTTTCTGCAACTCACTGGAACAGTTGTATGTCGCCCTCTAGCGGTCATCATATTTATGACACCAGCATTGTAGACGGAAGTGATTTTCAGTGTGCTTTTTCCAGAAAATGTCACAGCATTCCATGTTTTTTTGTTTTATTTCTTTTTGTGGACTTTTATTGTATCATCCTGATTCAGTGGCTTCAGTTCAGACTTGTAGGACTTTATTAGCTTCATAGATATGGCGTCGTAAATCCACCTCCACCAGCAGGGTGGCCTCCAGTTAGTGTTATTAATGCAGTGGAGCTGATTGTTTATGTGGCCAGTTTAATGGAGTCTCTCATATTTTCTGACTAGTCGAGACCATCACACTAACGTTTACCTTCTGTAGTTCCATTGAAATTAGCTAGACGGTCCCGAAGCCTTCTCTTTTTGTTCACCTGGAACAAAAAGTTTAGGTTTGAAAATTAAGAATTTTTTTTTTTTTTGAATTTAACTTTCAAATGTAGCACATAGCAGCGTGTTTGTCACTATCGCCACGGTAACCATGGAGTCTAAATCTTTTTAATAGTTCCTGTTGTGAAAGTTTCATTTTTTTGTTTGAAAGAATCAACGGGCCTCAGGACAAATGTCACTTTAGGTGACACTTCTTTTTTCAACTTCTTTCTTTGATCAGCAAAGTGTGATAAATATGATAAAAAAGCCCAATAATCCAATTAGAATGAGGAGGAAATCCATTTGTAAGTGTTCTGAATCCAACGTTTATTACTAAGAAAATAACTTATTTTAAGTTAAAAAAAAATCAAACATCATATGATATCAATAATTTATAATTTAATCTTAATTAGACTAAGATTAAAGACAGAAAACAAGAATGTTTTCTTTCTGAGCAAAGGCAAAATGAAAGAATCAACACTTTCCTTATTTCAATTAATTTTTTGTGAACATTTCAATCAATCTGCACATTTTGACTAAATTTTATAAAAATCTTGATTTTTTTTTTCCATGTCTGCAAAATTTCATAATCTCCTTGTTTTATTTCAACATCTACAGATCTTTGTAATCAAGCTGCTTTCAAACCTAGTTATATGGTGAGAGTGAATTGTTCCTGTGTACAGTTTGTGTATAAATGTTACAATAATCTGTGAGGATTTCCTGACATATTGCTCTATCGCTTCTGATTTCTTCTGTCTTATGTTTTGCTGAGGAGACGATGTTTGATTGTATCTCTGGAAAAAAACACCTATATTTGCCAAACATATTGATTAGAGTTTTCTTCTTATGTATTGAAATAAAAGCAGCCGTTCAAAGTCCTATCAAGACGCTTCTGAATGTACAACTCTCCGTTTTGTATTCTTGACACTGGGATGTAATGAACTGCCTGTTCTTAAGATGTTTTTGGTCGTCAGATTTCACTCCTGTTTATTTTACATCCTGAAACTACAGAAAAATGTGTATTTTTTTTCTCAAGTTCAGTGTGGCTTCTGATTTAACTGTTGAAGGTTTGATTCCACCAACGTTACCGGAATAACACAAATATATCCAATGAAACTGTAATAGTCAATGTTTGTATGTGTGTGTTCCTACCATGGGAGGTTTTAAAGCCATCAAGCTGTGGAAGGTCTTTTCTGTTCAAAGTCTGTGTTTCTTGTTCCACGCCGTTAATTGTCATTAACTTGTAAAATAATTGCTGCAAAGCTGCACATTCTCAAAGCTCTGACTGCTGGAAGTGTTTGCCAGTGTTGAGTTACTGAAACATACAGCTCTGTTACTGTATGGAATTCAAATGTTATTGAAAATAAGGATTTGCTACATATTATATGTTATATAAATGATGTTGACATACCCTCCAATCTGTGTGTGAATTTTTGTTTGTATCAGTCCAGATGTTAAAGTTTTGAATAGCGGTGTCATCTGCAAAGTGACGAAAGTTGGTAAAGTCTTCAGACCTTAACAAACCTACATGTGGCTCATAGTTGCATAATAACCATAATATAGCTGACCAAGTATAAGCACATGTAACCATAGAAATTAAAGTGTTTACTATGTGTCACTCAAATGTTTTAACAAATCATATTTTGATCATTTTGATGGTAAAACCTGCAGATAAAAGCTTTATAACTCAATCTTATATAATTAACTTTCACATAATGCAGTCCCATATGGACTGTGTGACTTCAGCATTTACGAGGTGACATTGCTTAAAGTCTTGAATTTAATCACTTGAATGAAACATGCTGTAATTTCAGGCAGCCACCAGCAGAGTTCAGTAAATCAACATACTGTATACTGTGCTGCATTTTCCAAAAGGCCTCACGTCTGTGGCAGGCTATGCAGGAACAAAACTCATTATTTCATTGATCCATCCATCTTCCACCGCTTATCCGGGACCGGGTCGCGGAGGCAGCAGTCTCAGCAGGGATGCCCAGACTTCCCTGTCCCCAGACATTTCCTCCTGCTCTTCCGGGAGGATCCCAAGGCGTCCCCAGGCCAGCCGAGAGACATAGTCTCTCCAGTGTGTCCTGGGTCTTCCCCGGGGTCTCCTCCCGGTGGGACATGCTCAGAACACCTCCCCAGGGAGGCGTCCAGGAGGCATCCTAAAGAGGTGCCCGAGCCTCCTGAGCTGGCTCCTCTTGATGTGGAGGAGTAGCGGCTCTACTCTGAGCTCCTCCGTGGTGACTGAGCTCCTCACCCTATCTCTCAGGGAGCGCCCAGCCACCCTACGAAGGAAACTCATTTCAGCTGCTCGTATCCGGAATCTTGTTCTTTCGGTCATGACCCAAAGTTCATGACCATAGGTGAGGGTGGGAACGTAGACTGACGTAAATTGAGAGCTTTGCCTTGCGGCTCAGCTCCTTTTTCACCACAACGGATTGATACAATGACCGCATCACTGCGGCCGCTGCACCGATTCGCCTGACAATCTCACGCTCCGTCCGTCCCCAACTCGTGAACAAGACCCCAAGATACTTAAACTCCTCCACTTGGGCCAGAGTCTCCTCCACCGACCTGGAGGGGGCAGGCCACCCTCTTCTGGTTGAGGACCATGGCCTCGGATTTGGAGGTGCTGATCCTCATCCCTGTCGCTTCACACTCGGCTGCGAACCGCCGCAGTGCATGCTGGTCCAGGTTCTATGGAGCCAACAGGACAACATCATCTGCAAAAGGCAAAGATGAAATCTTGTGGTTCCCAACTGGACCCCCTCTGGCCCCTGGCTGCACCTAGAAATTCTGTCCATAAAAATGATGAATTATGAATTATTTCATTTCATTTAATGGAAACGAAAACATAAAATAGAGCTCCTACAAGTAAAATATACAAGATGATATTGTTCTGACACAGCTTTTCAAAAGTTATCCACTCATTTCATCTACATTTTCTCTCTCTCTCTCTTTCTCTCTCTCTCTCTCTCTCTCTCTCTCTCTCTCTCAATTTCAATTCATTTCAATTTAAAGAAGCTTTACTGGCATGACAAACATACCTCAATCAATCAAATCAATCAAATTTTATTTATATAGCACTTTACAACAACCTGGGTTGATCAAAGTGCTGAACATGAATAAAAAAAACATAAGTTAAAAACAAATATATATGAAATATGTCAGTTCATTACATAAATTAAAATCTCAACAGTCGAAGGCTGACCTAAACAAATAAGTCTTTAGCCTGGCCTTGAACAGGGGCAGGTCCACGATGGAGCATAACTGCAGAGAATACCTTCACATTGCCAAAGCGTTACATAAAAAAAACGCAATATAAACACACAATATAAGCATCTCTCTCTCTCTCTCTCTCTCTCTCTCTCTCTCTCTCTCTCTCTCTCTCTCTCTCTCAGTGTATCATGATGATTTACCTTTCAGGTTATTGAAGTTTACTGGAAATGTTTTGTCCATTGTACTTGCTGTGTCTGTATCCTGTTAGGGAATCTGATGAGCCTGTGTCCTTCTTTTATTTCAACTTTATATTGTTTATGTTTATAGGTACATTTGGCATGCTGAATATTTCAATTAAAAAAGACTGACCGTTTGCATGCTGGCAATTAAGTGTTTGTGCCACAAGAGGGCGCTCCACTCAACAGAACTATTGCCTGATATTATTTTTACACACAATTACAATCTGATATGAAGCTCATTCCATGAAGTATTTCATTGGGTTTATACGTCAACTACTTTCTTATAAAGTCCTTGGGTTTCTTATTTTTCACCGCAGATGAAGTTCAGCATTTCTGGTAAACATGAGTTCAAGTATTTTGAGATAACTCCACTTTATTGCGGTTGAAAGGACAGTAACATTAATTTAGCCAACATAGTTCCCCAAACACTAAAAACCCTCCAATCTGATCATCTTGACAAATAACACCAACTTTACCAAATAAATGATAACAGCTTCATGGGGGATACATCTGCTTCTTGTGGATGATTGATACAAACTTGGAAGTAAACCATCCAAAGCAGGAATTGTACGAATTCCCACTAACTTGAACGCACCGTGGTTAAGAGGTCAACCTGTCTGACCGGAAGCAACGTCTGTCTGTCCCTGTCCCTCCTGTCCCTCCTCTCCAGACAGGACTTATGGACTTATCCCAGGAGTCGTCTGGTTTCCTGGCTTCATGGAGGCTTTAACCATCAAGAATTGGAGTCAAATCGAGGTTATGTTAAGTAAAAGTTTAAAAAAGAGAAACAGAAGCAACCCACTTTTTTAAACTGGATTACAGAGAAAACACAAGGAGCCTCAGGGAGAACATGCAGATTCATTCAGCTTTGATAAGGTGAGTTTAAAATTTCAAAATATTTATTAAAAATGAAATTGTCTCTGTTTCTGGCTTTATTGTTATGTTTTGTGGTGCTGAGACGTTTTGCCTTTTAGTAGTTGGATAATGATGCAGCAGGAGGGTCAGCTAAGCTAGCTAACTAGCATTAGCCTGAAAGCCATGCTATCAAGGTGGGTTAGTGAAAACCTGCAGAATGGAACAGAGGAGAAGGTTTAATGGCATTTCACTGAATTTTGAACAAGAAGGTTTCATCCAAATTGTCTTTCCGTGGATATTTTTGCCATTTTCTGAAGTAATTGTTGATTGTTTTTTGTTAATTTTGTTCACTGTACAACAAAGCAAAACTTTAAATATATATAGCGGCTGTTAATTATGGCACCCTTTTTTTTTTCTTTACCCATCCGGCTCACTCAAAGTGAAATACAGCTATTTGTGACTCCTGAAGTAAAATGTGTTTGACACCCTCCATCTACCTTTTTTGGCTTGCAACTAGATATCCTAAACAGTTTGTACTTCAAGGAAGAACCACATTTGAACAAGGCGTATGCGGTATTAAATGAACATGTCAACAGTCTAGAAGATGCATCATGATTTGTGCCTTGGGATTTCCAATAGTCTTTCTTTTGCCTCTAAATTCAGTAATGGTGACTGTTTTTTTTTCTTTCTTTTTGCCCATCAAATGAGTGAATCTGCAGCTTCCAGAACATGTGGTTACCAGGACTGTCCTAATTAGTTGATCAGTTTTCTGAAATTGTAATCTCTATTTTTCTGAATTTGCAGAGCATTGATTCACATTTGCAATAGAATGAGCAGCCATAATTTAAGCCATTATCCATTTTATTTATTCCATACATATTTAAAAACTTCATTTAATATCTGGTGGATATGATTAAATGCATGTTCTTCAGTTCAGTTATCTTAATTTCCAGCAATTCTCTTTGCTCTTTACTCAGAATTAAGAGCTCCAGGGTTTACATGGGTGAATGTGTAACATGGTAGAGAATATGGATTTTTGTGATCATAACTGCAATCAATTGCCCATCTTGACTGAAAAGGGTGTGAGTTATATTATTTTACTGTTATTTTACTTGAGATCAGATTGTGCTGTATTTGGCCCCGATGTACCATGAATTTGACACGGCTGATGTTGATGATGCTGTGTGGTTTGAATATGTTCTGCAAGGAGATGCATCTTTTGCATTGAGAGAATGAACCCCACAGATTGTAGTTAAAAGAAAAATGTCTTCATTTCTTTATTTGCTGCAGTCTAAAGTCAAACCACATTTTTGCAGAGTGAACACGGTTGTCACTTCCTGTGCAGACACTTATTTGCAGCTTCGGTTGACATAGAAATGAGAGTTTTCCAGCTGTTTGTGCTCGGAGGTGCAGAGCAGAGGAGGTGCAGGTGCATTCAGTGAGGCTGTGGTGAAGCTGAAGGTCGTTTTCTCATCTCTGAGCAGAAGCTGCCGACCACATCCTCTCCCCCGCTGTCGCTCTTCACTCCTCCGCAGAGTTTCACTGCACAAACAACCGCTTTGACCTCTTTCTGTGCACACACAACAAGACGGCTTCCTGCACAATGCAGGCTGGAGACACGCTTGTGTGAAGTGAAATGGTGGATTTACTTTAAATAAGCCCAGTGAAGCTTTCCGAGCAGATATAAAGAAACTGACTTCTCAGAAAATGTACAAATAAGATGACTCCATCTCTGGAAAAAGTGATTTGACATGAGAAAGGAGAGGTGACGCTACTGCAACATAGTCACTTTTCACCAATTAAATAATTTTAAATCACTAATTTCAGTTGAGTAAAGAGGCTTGATCTTAAGTACTGGAGTAAAAACCAAAGCCAGAATTTACCAAAATCTTCTTTTATTTAAAGACAAATCAAGTAAAGAAGCATTTAAGAAAACACAGAAAAGCAGATAGAACTGAAACACATTGCAAGAGTGTAAGATTGAAAAGTAACTGAGCAATATTTTTAGAGAGAGAAAGAACTCCTGTTGGTTTTTACTTCACTGCTTTCCACTTGATCTCTGCAACAGACAGAAGGGAAACTTTATATCACAACCTTTATCTCACGTCTTATTCAAAACTCTTTTTTTTTTTTTTATATCCTGTAATGTGTCGTCGCCGTAAAATATGTTCATTTCTAATGTTGAGTCCTGGATTTTAGTCAACGCTGGGTTGAAGTCCAAACGGTGATTTTTAAATTTCTTAATAGCAGACAGAACATAACGAGAACCGAGCTCAAAGCTACGCTGCAGGATGCAGCAACGTTCACAATTTTTTTTTTCATTTCTCTGTATTTCACACCAGAAAGTATCATTAAATTGCTTTATGTTCAGTCGTATTTCTTTTTAATATAGATCTTTCATCATGTCCACAAACAAAGTGAAACTTTAAAGTTAAAAATTAAAGGTTATTATTTTACCAGTCTAACTAAAATTAACTGAAATGTGTTTCACAACTTCATGTAGACTATTGTAAAGAAATAAAGTTATATTTTGATGCCTTTGGCTCTAACAGGAACTACGACTACTTGTTTAATGTTAACATTGCCATTGAATAGTGTGAAATACAAAGCAGTGATATTTTTAAAAATGAAATATTTCATTTTTGGTTCCATTTCTTTAAATATGTATTTGAAAAACTTAATCGAAAACGTGGATTTAGTTTGTTAACACACACACACACACGCACACACGCTGCCTCTTTTGGACAAACCTGAAGTTTCCACAGCAGAAACAGCACAAAGGCTCCGTAGATGAAGCCCTTCGCTATCAAAGCGCCGTAGGTCAGTTTGGCACTTTGAGTGATCTTCAAGTATTTTTCTGCAAAAACAAATTTAAGACATGAACGACTTATTTTCTGATTCAGTTGCACTGTTTAAAGTGATAATCATTTGAAGGATGTGCTTACGTCTGGGTCTATCGTCACCTGGATGGAAAAAGAAAACAGAGTTTAGAAAGGAAATGATGTGAGCATTCAGATTATGTTGCTTCAAGCAGCAGCTGACCTTTGACCCCGTATATGGTTTCAGGGTATGGGATGGTCTCTTTTCCGTCGAAGAAATGGACCTCACAGGTGAATTTTTTGGCACGGTTGTGCCATTCTTTGGCGGGCACGGTGAGCCTGCTGGTGATCGTGTATGAGCCATTGCCCCACTTGGCTGAACTATTGCCCCACGTGGCCTCGCTGTCCGTCACCACATCATATCGGCGCTCCTCGTCGTTGACCTTCCAGATCACGCTGACGTGGTCTGGGTAGAAATCTGACGCCACACAAACCAGAGTCTTCCTTTTTTCTCCCTGGTACGGTGAAGGTTTCAATATTTTGACTGTTGGAGGAGTTACATCAAGTGCTGAATCTGTGAGGACAGAGAGGAAAGAAAAACAATCATGTTGTTCTTCGATATTTCACTGAAACTGTCAGTTTTGCTCTTTTTCCAAAGTACGCTTCATTGAGGCTGTCACAGTTAAAAAAATACCCATCATGAAACTCTTTCCTCGAGAATTAACAAGTCTTCACTCAATACTGAAACGATCTTCAAAGCTACGATTTACATTTTTCCCAAGTGTTTAAAAGTCACAGTGGAGAAAAAAAATAGTTAAACTACTTTTCTGAAATTAATTTGAACTTGTTTAGTTTGAGCTCGAGAGTGACATTTCTGACATTAACGTGATGCTTTTTTCACCAAAACCTTCAATGTAGTCATTTTACTTTGTAAAGGTCATACCTGTATGGAAATACTCAAAATAAAACTCTTTTTCCACTAGAACTAGCTTTATGAAGTCTTAGTTAATTCAAAGTCAATTCTCAAACACTCACTAAAGAGTCCTTTATGAAAGTATTTTACATAAATCAGACTGTTTTATCCTTCCCACAGTGCACAAACGAATTTTAAAATATTTTCAGTGGGAATTAAATTATGTTTACATTTTCTGCAACAAAACTTAGAATTTCACTTTTTTTCTGCAGTTACCTTTTTGAAAACAAAGACAAAATGTGAATTATTTTGTTATCTTTCTTACCCAGAACTGTGAGTTTGGTGCCGCTGCCAAAGTAAGCCGGGTTGTAGTTGTTCACACTGATTCACAGCTGCAGTAAAAACTATTGAAGCTTTCAGCTTGTGATATCTTCACTCTAAATTTTGAGTTTAGTCCTGAGAAGATCTATTCAATTCAATTCAGCTTCTCACGGTGGATGCAGAATGGATTTTCTTAGGCTGACACAAACTGCGACACCTCTGATGCTTCAATATTCGTCTTTTCAGAATGTTTTCACACACAACGAAGCTTCTTCAAGCGGCTTTAGTTTGAGTTTTCTTACCTAAAACTGTGAGTTTTGTTCCAGCTCCAAAGTAAGCCTCGCTGCTGGAGCACAGAGGCTTTCCACTGGTCCAAAAACCACCTCCTGCTTGTTTCTCACGTTTTTTTTTCTTTTTTCAAAAACATCTTACATCTAACATCTGCTCACTGTTGACTGAAGTTTTTTCTTCTCATTTTTACACTTTTGACATTGATTCATGCAGTTCTTTATGATAATATGAGTATTCTTTTTTTTAATCCTGACATTTTTTTAGCTGTTTTACCTTCACAGTATGACTGCATCTGCTAGGATCCAGTGTAGCTTCATCTCTTTCCATAATTTCATCCAGATGATGGTTTTATTTATTTGTTTACACACTCAGTTAAAAATACAACATCTGATATTATAGAATTTCAATAAGATTGGATATTTTTCCATTTTATTGACCTGTGGTCAGATTCAGGACAATTCTTTGGTTTAAAAATGCTTTAAAAAAAAAAAACCCTCAACTTTTCAAAAGATAATCAAGCTTTTTAGAAACACCTGGATCATGAGCCTGAATGTGTTGTTGTTTTAAGTTATTTCTTACTTGAAACAGTCATGTTTGGACTTCAAAACAAGCCTCAGATCCTTTACAGCTGCTGGAGATGTCGCCCTGGTAATGTCTTTTTCTAATTATTGCATTTTTTAAAAACCACAGTAAACCACACATGTGCAATATAAACACTCTAGAATTCACTTTTTGTCCCTCTAGATGTTATTTTAGCACTTAGTTGAACTGATTGTGCATTTTAAGGATCTGAATTTCATTAAAACACTCTGGATATGAACACTTTGACACGGTCTCCGTCACGATTTGATCGAATGTCTCACTCCTCTTTTTCCTCGAGTCTTAAATGTTCTTTTAATTCAGTCCAATTCCTTTTCTTTTACTGGTTACTTATTACAGTCTATGTTTTTCCAAGCTGTAACTCATAACTTTCACTGATGGGTTCCAGAGAGTCAGTTGTGGCGTCTTACTTACCGAGAACAGTCAGTTTTGTCCCTTGACCGAAATAAGCTTCATAGTTGGCACAGAGCTTCAGCCCCACAACAAAAATCCCCGAGCGAGCTAACAGCCTGAGCGCAGCTACTTTATTAATCAGAACTCTGATTAGATTAAGACCCAGAGAAAGTTGTCATTTTTGATCCTTACCTAAAACGGTGAGCTTTGTTCCTCCACCGAAGTAAGCTTCGTAAGAACCAGAGTCACAGTGTTTCTGATTGCTGCAGAAAACTGCTTTAACGCGACAACTTCGCCCTTTTCTGCTCTCATCGCACACAAACTGGAACATTTCAAGCCTTTTCTTCTATTTCAGCTGTGATCATTACAACTATTTAGCATGCGTTGTTTTAAATCACAACTGTTCTCTTTCGATAAATATTAAAGACCTCTGACTTTAATCAGTTTAACGCACCTCTGATCTAACAAATCTTTTATTTCTTTCATTCATTCTTCAATTCTGAACCTAAAATCAGCTGTTTTACTCACGTTTAAAGCAATGTCTTAATGAAAGAATACATGAAAGAGTTATTTTTGTGCAGGAATTGTCATTGGAATATGTTTGCTGCTGATCCTCATTAGTTATAGAATCAAATCAAGATATTTACCTAAAACGGTCAGTTTTGTTCCTTGGCCGAAGTACGCTTCGTTGAGGTTGTCACAGTGCAACAACACCCATCGTGAAACTCTTTCCTTGAGAATTAACTTGAGAAAATCTTCACTAAATACTACAACTATCTTCAAAGTGCATTATTGAATATAAAGTGACATTTATAACATTATCGTGATGCTTTTTCACCTTTAAAAAAAAATTTCATACTTTTTTTGTAAAGTGTAACATGATATATCATGTTTACGACTAATCCTGAAGCCTAAACTGAACTCAGTATTAAAGTGAGATATTTACCTAGAACTGTGAGTCTGGTTCCTTTTCCAAAGTACGCTGGTTCAGTGTAGCTCACAGTGTTCACTCTCACTCTAATATTCATCATATTCATCATTCCTCCTGATTACACATTTTTCCTCCACTTCAACATCCACATTTCTACAATGTGAAGTTCAGTGGAGACGAGAAGTGGTGAGAGGTTAAACTTACCCAGAACAGTGAGTTTTGTTCCACTTCCGAAGTAAGCTTCACTTCCAGAGTCACATTGAGTGAATCCAGTCGTCAAACTCTTCAGAACGATTTCCTTTAAACACGTTTGAAATCCACAAGAAGAAGATGATTTAAACTTTAAGTCTGAGCTTGATTATCAGAGGTCCTTTCAGTGACATTTCAGTATCTGAACTGTGTTTTTGACTCCAGAGGTTCCCTCCATCCTCCTAACAAGTGCCCCATGCCGCACGTCGCCGTCTCCACAGTGTGTTTCAATGGCAGGAGGTTTTTGTACGGCGGCTCTATGGGGTTGTATCACCGTGGCCCCCTGTCCCCACGGTGAAAAAACATCACACAAAAACCTGCCAGTGTTTTCCTCTGCCTCCTCCCTCCTGCCTCCATATCTCAGCCTCCATCTGAGAGCTGCTGTGCAGCTGGAGCTGACGGAGGCCCGACCGGGGCCGCCGCCTCGCCGCTGCTATTTCTGTGACTGCTAAGAAAAGAAAAGTGCGCTTTGTTTGTGTTTGTTTGTTTGCTTGCCGGCGGAAGTGACGCCTCTGCTGGTCACAGCTTTTCATCCAATCAGACAGCTCCAGTCTCAGATCTACGTGGCTGATGATGCTACCGGTGAAAGCTTTCGGTGTCTCTGGCTGTGTTCACACCAAAGCATTTGGCTCGACATAAATGACGTGGTGGAGCCGGTAGCGACAGTGTGAACACGTTTTTCACGTTGGAGCGACCTACTTGTGGGTCCAGCCAGGGCCGCCTCGAGGAGGAGGTCCGAGGTCGGCACCGGCTCGATCTGCATGCGGTGAGAACACGGTCGCTCCCCGGGTCCAGCTCGCTTTCCTCGTTTGCCACACTTTTGTCCGTGTGAGGCTTCCGTAACGCACAACACGGACTGTTATTCTGAGCGCGCACGTCGAGCATGGCAGAGAGTCTGTGCTTCCTTCTGAAAGTCGGCGATTTGTATGGTCTGCAGAAAAATCATGTACAACAGAACAACCGTTCTTCTGGCTGCGTTGCGTCTGCAGAACGGAATCACCGCAGCACCGTCTGCGGTGTCTCTGCAGTCCGCTGGAGGAGGTTGCCAGATATGTCGATCTGGTGCCATAAACCCGTTTAACTCAATAGAAAGCAGCCCAAACTGCCATCTCGGTTGAAAATGCACGTTAAAACCGTATTTGTATAATTAAAAAAAACACTTCATAAACACATAATCGTTTCATCAACCCGTCTGACGTGTTCAAAAAAGAAGTTTGATTTGGCGGAAACCCGTCCAATCTGGCAACACAGCCGCTCTGGTCAGAGAGCTGTTTTGTGCAATTTTGGAGCTGTTTGACTTTCCTGCAGTGACGAGGTACAAAACCGTTCATTCTTCTGAAGCGTATAATAACTACATCATGCTGTTTGTTCTGTGTTCTACCAGAAGAAGTAAAAAATAGATTATTAAGGCAAAAACACGACACAGTTTTTATTTTGAAGTCACTTATTTTGGAACAAGTATCGCGTTTCCTTCCGGCACCCGACTTGCTTCTGTCTGGTTTGACACCCCTTCGGTTCGACGCCGGTGAGAACACGATTCAGTTATTTATGAGGAGGCTGATTTACAAATTCACACTTCCCAAAAGGGGTCCTGGCTCGACTCAATTCGGTGTGAACACAGCCTCAAACTGCTGTTTGCATGTTCTCCATGAGCTTTACGAGCTGTGAGGATTTTCCTCCAGGAGTTCTGGAACAGACTTGGTTTATTGGAAACTTTAATATCAGGGGTGCCAAACATGAGGCCTGTGGACCAAAACTGACCCTCAAGAGGCTTCAGTCCAGTCAGTCAGACCACCAAGAAATCTGCTCAAACTTTAAAGGAAGCAGCGATTTTTGAACAAATTTCTAAAGATAAGCCGACACAACACTGAGACCCTGAGGTCATGACAAGCAAAATAGATTTAACCTTAGTTGTGTTTTCATAGTGAATTCATAAAAACATGTTTTTTTGGACATTTTACTGTATTTTGCACCAGAAGGTGTCAATATTTGTGTCACTGTATTATATTCATTGTTGTTTTTCCAAACATATCAACATTTTCACCACGTATACTGTGCCCCACAACAAAGAAAAGCTTTAAACTTTAAATTGAAAGGTTAATATATTTTACTGACTTAAACTTATACAGCAGAGCAATAGCAGGCTCTGTTCTTGTTTTTATTTCAGTGTCTTTCACTGAGTTTGTACGTCAACATTTTGTTAGTTTGACTGAGCGATCAGATTTTCGTGTTACATGAACGCCGACGAAAAAATGTGGATTGATGTGATTTTCTACACATCAGGAGCATAATCTGATTCATTTAATTGGCTTGGATTCAACACTGGGCATAACTTATTGTGTTGATTAGTAGGGATGGGACGAGATCTCGTGTCACGAGATCTCGCGAGATCGCAATGCCGCGAGATTAAGTACGTTTATATAAAGGCAAAAACTCTTTATTAACTGGAATATTGACGGAATGATACATTACAAGGCGCACAGCCATATAAACACGTGCAAAACCCTGAATATGCTCATATTCATATTTAAAAATCCGGTCGAAAAGGACATGAAATACTGTTCTGCGCATGTTCTATCTGCAAGGAATCTTGGTCTTTTGAGTCCACAAACTACTTGTGATACAGTTTAATTGATACGACGTAAAGAAAATGTGCGGAAACGGTCGTTCAGTTCTTCTCTTTTATTGAAAAAACGGTGCATCGCATCAATGCACATTTTACCACGTCTTACCGGCTCACACTCTTTTTCGAACAGCATGCAGAGAGAGCCTGCAGCGGCTGCGGCGCCCTTCTTCCTCTGTGGTGTCTGTGTAAAATAAGGTTGAACATGCAAACAGCGCACCTAGTGGCATGAAGTGCAAATGCAGTCATGGCGTCGTCTGTGCGCCGCGGTTTGAATGGGAATAGGGGAACGAGGCGGCCGCCGAGGGCGCAGTGTAGAGCGGAGGGCAACGTGGCCGTACAAGGGGCACTCCGACCCGACACTCCATGCTCCGACGCTGCATGTGAGTACCGCGCTGCCCCCCCACAACCTCAGCACCAAACCCCCCCCGCCGTCTCGTGTCGTCTCGATCTCGTGGACTCAATCTCGCGAGACATCTCGTCCCGTGAAATTTGTGTCTCGTCCCACCCCTATTGATTAGTTATTGATGTTTGATCAGACAGTTAATGGATGTATTATGTGTTTAATGGCAGATAGATTTCAGTTAATGATCCTGATGAATGATTAAATTATAATGTTTTATTTGAGGTTATCAACCCATCAACAAACCTTCACTGTTACTTTCAATGAAAACCAGTTCTTTACTTAAAGAAAAAGTGGGAAAAAAATGGATGGCAGCGTTCAGTTTAGGCAAATTGTCAAAGTAAAAATCATAAACATCAGCCTGTAGCTGTTTCACTTTAATGTTTCACTTTACCTTATTTGACACTGAAAACATTGTTTCATTGAAGTTATTGGCATTACGCTGTCAAATTTAATTTTCTTCAGTGAAAACTGTCTAAATCGATCAGTTCTCTCCAGTGAAAGATTGACTCCACTGTTTGATTTAATGTCTTCTTCAAGCAAAACAATTATTGGTTTTGAAGAAAATTAAAAAAAAAAAAAAATGCGAACGTAATATTCTATGAAGTGTTCATCTAGTTATGTATCTTAAAAGTGGTTCACGTGATATGAATTGTAATAAATACTCTAAATTACTAATTAATTACAGCAATATTAGCAAGTTGAATAGATTAGTTGGATAATTGGATGTTCATATTGAACTTTAACTTCATTTATTCTATGAAAGAAATATATATGTAATCCTCAGCATATCCAGCAGAGGTCAGTGTGTTATAACCTTTTGATTTCTTGATCTCGTCAATCTTGGCACAGAATAAAACTGGAGCCTTGATGCATGTGGAAACAAAACTGTGGAAAGAAAAATAATCTGAACTCGAGAAAACGAGCCGTGCTGACACCTGAGCATCTTTTAATCTGAGCCGATCATCTCTGTGGTGAGGCAGAAACATGTCAGGGGAGTTGGTGGGGGTTTCCACTCTCTCTTCATGTCAGTTAGTCAGAATCATGAGATGTGTAGATCATTTCTCTTGTTGAATCTGAGTTCAGAACCAGGAAATTACGACTCATTCCAACTTTAATGTCTTCTAGCCAAATTTCTACTTGAACTAGTTGATCAGTATCATTTGGTTTCATAGATTTGTGAATCATCTGCTTAACAGTGGGGATGAATGGAGTGTTTCCTAATAATATGTAATACAGGGAGTATGTACCCAGATCCAGGGTGGAACTGGACCCAAAGCCAGAACAAATCTCTGTATTTAGTTTGATTTCTGAACTGCAGATGGCGCCGTTACAACACAGCCAGTGAAAATGTTACTTTTTGTAACTTGTTGCTTCACTTTCGTGTTCATAGTGGAGACGATATCAAAGAGGATATAGTATTTCACTTAATGTTGTATTTTCATCTCTCTGATCCAGGTGTCGATTGTGAGTTATATTTTGAGTTGATGGAAGAAAAAACCCCTGTTGTTGAAAAGTAATAGTTAACGGTAGTAAACCTGCTTTGATCCTGTGCTGTCTGGGTTTGGAGTTTCCTGTCGATGTGTGGTTATCTTCCAGCTGGTTCTCTTGTTTTTGTACAGTAGAGTCAGTGTTTCTGATCATTGTGCATTCTTGCAGCACCAAAATATTCACCAGTGTCTTCTGAATGTTTGAGGCTGAGCAGGTGAAGATGAGCCTCTTTCTCTCCGTCTCCACTCACGTTGAAGTGTCCTTCAAACGGCTTCTCCACATTAAAAATCTTAGAGTAGATGTAGGCCACCAGCTTCAGTGACGTGTCCCCCCGCGGGCGCTGATACCACAGAATTGTGTCATAGCTTGAGATTTTATGAGAGAAAGTGAGGCTGGCTTCACTGCCTGGTTTACAGAATAATTGTCTTGGCTCCTGCGACACTTGGCTTTCTTTGTTGAGGTAAACTCCTGTATAGAGATGAAGAAAAAAGAGACACTTTGAGCAGTGTATGGAGAAAATTTGTTGAATTACAGTGAAATTGCTGGGAAATGACAATTCAGATTGTAGTTTGTGGCTCAAAAACAAAGACTGAATAAATACCTTTAATCCAGAGCGCAGAGAGTACAGTGATGAGGAGATGGGATGGCTTCATGTTGAAATGTGATGAACTGACTCACCACACTTAGTGAAGTAAGAAAGAAGAAGGAGGAAACAGTGGAGAGGAATCAATGTGAGGCTGAGACCTGCCCCCTCTGAGGTCAGCCTCTGAGTTTAGGTTTAATTTTGTAGAAGCCAGTGTTCCAGTCAAGACCACCTAACCTGAGACCGAGTCGAGACCAAGTAGGGGTGTTTAAAAAAATCGATTCGGTGATATATCACGATATGATGTCACGGGATTCTCGCATCGATTCAAAATACGTCCATATCGATTTTTAATTATGTATTTACCCGGCAAATATCCATTGCAGCGTCTTTTTATGTGCTGCACTTTTACTCCTGGCCACTAGTTGGCAGCACACCACACCAAGAGCTTTGCAGAGCCTCCAGTCCGCCAGAGGAAGAACAGCATCTCGCGAGAGCTCTCCCGGGTGGTTTCTTTACACTACCGTCTCGCGGTAATTGGATCACACGACAGTCTCCCGTGGCGGAGGAAGTGGGAGACGCTCCGAGGAATATTTATAAAGCCGGAATCTGGACGCACTTTGGCTTTTACAACAAGGACGGAGGGACAGATAAGAGCCACGCCATTTGTAAAATGTGCTTTGCAAAAGTCAAATACCGCGGAAATACCACCAACCCACATGCATTTGAGCAGGATGTCCCCATGCAGGACACCCTGAGGGCTCTGGACAGCGGTGTGAGGGACAGGCTGCGTCCCCCCAGGTGTGAGAAGGAGCGTTGCCTCCTCAGCAGGTCCTTCCTCCCTGCTGCCATCAGATTCTACAGCCAGCACTGCTCCAACCAGTCCAAACACCACACACTGTTCTAAATGACACTCCTGTGTATTTGTCTTTTCATGTCTCTCACATTTTTCTATAATATTGTACATATGTCTGTCCTATATGTATATTTAAATACTATGTAACTCATGTCTGTCATTAATATTATAGTTTACATATGTGTTCTCTCTTAAATGTATATTTAATTTACATTTGATTTATATCTGTTAGTGTATATCTTATTTCTTTATATCTGTCTGAAACTTATATTTAAATTATGTCATTTAGTTTGTATCTGTTATTTAATTATATTTATCCTAAATTTATAGTTAATTTTTCTATGTATGGTTGGACCTTGTAAATTCTCACATTTTGCATTTCTTTTCTGTTTCTTTCTTTTCTCTGTGCTGCTTAACATTGCAATTTCCCCCTGTGGGACAAATAAAGGAATTTCAATTCAATTCAATTCAAGGTTTTACAATGATGGCACTTTATTTTCTCAAAACATGTTACATTATTGAAGGTGTATGTAGCTTTTATTTTTCATTTACTGTTTAAATGAAAAAGTAGCCTGCAACTTGTTTGCTGTTAAATATAGTTGCTTGAGTACTTCTGTTGCATTTGGGATAAATAAAATGTGTTTCATACAAGTTTTCTCATGAAGTACTACTAATTTACAAATTAATTGTTCCTAAAGTATCGCAATAATCGTCATGAACATTGGTATCGGGATATATCGAATCGTGACCCATGAATCGTGATACGAATCGTATCGCCAGATACTAGGCGATACACACCACTAAGACCAAGGCCTTGGAATTGTGGTCTCAAAGACTCACAACACTCATAGCAGTTCATCCAGAACAGATGAGCTTGACTTGTTTGTGCTGGATTTCCCTTCGTGAACAGTGTGAAGCATCCAGACCCTTCAGGTCTTCAGGTCTTTCCTCAGTGTTTCAGAGTGAAAAGCAGATTTTCGTTCCTGAGGAACAAACTTGCTGAGGCACTCGATTCAGTTAAGTCAAACCTTATCTATTCAGGATTTGACTGTATTTATTCTCGCTCTTACTTGCTTTTTTTTTTTTTTTTTTTGCTTTGTGTTAATTTATTTCTGTTCTTATTATTTTCATTAGTGTAGATTCTGCACAGTGCTGAAACCGTTCTGAGGAGATCTTGGTGGTTTCCTGTCGGTAATACTGAGGTGTATAAGAACGGCCTCTTTTTCATACGAGTTTAATCTAAGAACACCCCAGATTCTATTGAACCTAAATTGTATCTTATTTTCAGCAATTTGGACATCTCTGGTGTCATCATGTGTCTGTAAAAATGAATAAAAAAATGAGATGACAAGTTAGAAAGTCAGTAAAACCAGAAAACCTGATGTGATTGTTGGAGATTGTTTGACTTTCTGCCCCAGATTCAGAGGGGGGATGAGGAGGGGCGAGGCTGGGAGGAGTTTTTGTACAGAGAGCGCGGATGTTTGAGGTAATGTGATACCCCGACTGCACAGAAATATGTAGCAGTGTGTTCCAGCAGTTTGACATCTCGAATGGAAAGGGTACCATTGGGTTTTCCTGTATTCAAATCTCCATACAGCTGGAAATGCTTCTTGAACGCCTTCTCCACGCTCTCGTCATCAAATTGACCGTATCCATGTCCAACGAGTGTGAGCGCCGTGTGTGAGGGCAGCCTCTGGTACCACAGCATCACTCTGCTGTCGCTCTGTTCATGGCTGCATATCATCTGGACATCAACACCTGGATTTAAGATGAGATCGGAGGGGGACTGATGGACCTGGACCTCCAGAGAGAAACCTGCAGACACAGACAAACCTCAGTACCAAAACAGTCTTTAAATATGATTCATGGATTCAGATGAGCAGTACCTATGAGATGGTAGAAAACCAGGAAAAGCATCATTCTGGTTCTTCCTCTCATGCAGATGAAACTGAGTGAAACAGGAAACTGCAATGAAGATTGACCTGAACCCACAAAGGGGAAAAACACACAAAGCACAAGGAAGTGACGAAGACGCCACATGACAACAGAGATGCAGTGACATTGGTGGAAGTAACAGGTTACAAATACCCAAATATTTTTTGAAGTAATATTTTGCATCCTCATTGCAGAAACACCCTGACACAGAATGTGATTTCTGATGGACAGTTTTTGTCACTGATTTTAAGGAAATGTAAATATGTAATGTTTAACAACATAGCAATTTCGACACAGTGACCAACATTGCTGATTGATAATACATACAATACACATCATGACATTAAACATAAACATTAACTTATGTTTCATTAAACTCTCCCGTAATCAAAATAGTCCGTCAGAAAATATTGTTCCCCAGAAACGACTCCTGTGCTTCCCACAGGTCCAGTTGCATGAACCCTTCTGAGCCATAAATTCCAATGTGAACATCAACAGGATGTCTCAGTACATTAGTCAGTTCTGACCTGGTGCAACACAAAACTCCAACCACAACACAGGTGTGAGAGCGTCTCACTTCATTCCTCCCTGAAAACCTCAGATGACTTAAGACGATACAGTTTTTGTCAAGTTGTGACGGGACTTTGTGTTGCTGTGTTTCTCGAGCTGCACAGTAATAAACTGCACTGTGCTCCTGCTTCAAATGTGTGAGAGTAAGAAAGCCCTTCATCTCTCCAGTCCCGCTCAGATCTCCTGACAGATTGAAGTCTCTCTCATACTGCTTCTCCATTATGTGGACTTTATAGTTCAGTTGTCCGATGAGCTTCAGAGTGGTGTCTCCAGGTGAGCGCAGGTACCAGAGCATCACTGTGTAGTCTGTCTTGTTGTGGCTGCAGGAGGCCTGCATGCTGTCTCCAGGACGTTTGATGAGTTCAGGAGGAGAGTGACGAACCTCCAGAGCTAGAAAACCACCTGCTCAGAAGAAAGGAACAGATTTGGTTACACTGTGATCACAGATCAAGAAAAAACACTTTTGCTTGAAAAATTTAGAAGATTCTGTAAGTTTCTACCTGCAAGACAAGAAAAGAGAAGAAAAATGATCATTTTCTTTCTCCTTAGAATAGCAAAGCTTTTCTCTGAACTCAGTTGAGACTGTGCAACAGGAGTTTCTAGTGACTTTCTGTGTATTCAGACTGGATCAGCAGTCAAACCAGGGGGAGGGGCAGACAGCCCACCTTGAAACGACTTCATGCATTTCAACCATGATGCATCAGGAAAGAATATCGGAGAATGAACATTTTGTTAATTTTTTCAGATTGTTATGTTTACAAAAACTCTTAGTAAAGTAATCAGACAGATGTGAGCAGCTGTTTGTTGCAACACATAACGTAACAGGCATGCTCGGAAAGCTGCAACATTTTGAACTGATCACTTGTGCTTTTTGCACGACATCTGACTGGATCATAAACATTATTTAAACTATGCATGCACAACACACACGTCATACATAGCTCTTGTACACATTCTCAGTTGGTGGATAATAACTCCGCAGTGTCATGACTCCCAGCCCAGATTCTCGTTGGCAGTTTTCGAGTTGACAATCCCCAGAATAACAATACATCTTTCTCATCTGCCCATACAAATGTCGTGTCATCGCCATTGTTCATTTTTATCTATTTTATGTTGATGTAAGAAAGCTTGTATCAGCGACAGTGAAATGTTTCTACGTGCTTCCCGTTATCTCCTTCCCAGAAGAACAGAATATAAAACAGAACCTAAAAGATTCTGTTTCCCTGTTCATTTGACTGTTTTGAGACAGTGAAATGGAGGTTGAAGTTTTTGCAAGAACAAATGTTTTCATATATACACATACACAGACATGTTGGTGTTTACATGCACATAATCTGTCAAAACACAGAACCTTGAAATGAATTGGAGGAATCCAGACCCAAGTGGAACAAAAATGGATTATATATTGAATTATTATGACCATACTGGTGTTCTGAGGTGTTGGCAGGGTTGCTGTTTATTTTCCATTCCCTAAAGAGAAGAAAAATGCCAGAATGATAACTAAAAATGAATGATGACAGTGTTTATGTACTCTGTCCTGTTTTGAGAGCTGGATGTATATTTTGAGACTCAGCTCCTCCTGCTGGAGAGATACAGAAGCCACATGTTGACCCTTTTTTTAATTTCTAATTTCAAATATTTTTTATTGGTTTTTGCAATCGTCATTTGTAATGAACATAGAACCAAAAAACAAAACAAAAAAAGATACAGGAAAAGAAGGGTGAGACAGCTGCATTTCAATGTACATGGTAACAGAGATCAAATAATAAGTGTAAGTAATGAGTTGTTGCCTCCTGCTCGTCCTGGAGCTGCAACCTTTTGACACTCAGCCTGTGACTGAAGGAGAGAGAGGGCGAGGCAAGCAATGCTTTTTGGACACAGGCGTTTCCTCTCTCCTGCAGCTTCCCAGAGGTCTGCTTCATGTCCTCTCCTGTACACTGCTGTGCTTAACCACACCTGATGCTGTACGGTGGGAGGAGTTTAGGAGTCCTGAACCCCTCTGAGGTGGCATCACACAGACATGATACACGCTGACGCCATGCTGACTGCTGCTGTCGATTGGAGTGCCGTTTCATGACGGTGACATACAGCATCAGTGTCACCATCCAGATTTAGTCTGGCCCTCCTCACATGTGTTCCTCTGCATGTCCAGCATCGTCTTATTTAGGCCAAGCTGAGCATCGACTGGAGTCAGCCACCTTTGTGAAAATCTAAACAAAGGTATCACTTTATCCCTTATAGAAAAAACTGAACAGAGAAAAACGAATTTCTGAAATCTCAAAATTAAACACAATAAAAAAAACTGATGTTATGATTTGATGTGAGCTTTTTCTTCAGTAATTTTCATGGTTTGTCACAAAAGAATGGCTAAATATCTGAAAATACTTAAAGATGGAGTACCTCTTACCTCCATAGATGTACATACAGCAGCACCTCCACAAGATGGCGATGCTTCAGGAACGTCTCTCAACAGTCAGTGCAGCGTCATCATATATTATGAAGATGATATCAAAAAGGAATCAGTACTTCACTTAATGCTGTGTTTTTTAGCTCTCTGATCCAGGTGTTGATTGTGAGTTATTTTCTGAGTTGATGGAGGAAAAAACCCTGTTGTTGAAAAGTAATCATTAATGGTAGTAAACCTGCTTTGATCCTGTGCTGTCTGGGTTTGGAGTTTCCTGTCGATGTGCGGTTATCTTCCAGCTGGTTCTCTCGTTTTTATACAGTAGAGTCAGTGTTTCTGATCACTGTGCATTCTTGCAGTACCAAAATATTCACCAGTGTCTTCTGGGTGTTTGGGGCTGAGCAGGTGAAGATGAACCTTGTCTGCTCCGTCCCCGCTTACATTGAAGCGGCCTTCGAATGCCTTTTCCACATTAATATTCTTATAGTACATGTAGGCTACAAGGTTCAGTGATGTGTCCCCCCACGGGCGCTGATACCAGAGGATTATGTTGTAATCTTTGATTTTATGAGAGAAAGTGAGTTTGGCTTCACTGCCTGACTTCAAGAATAATTCTCTTGGCTCCTGTGACACTTGATTTTCTTTGAGGTAAACTCATGTAAAGAGATGACGGAAAATGAGACACTTTGAGCAGTGAATGCAGAAAAACTGTTGGACAGTTTGTGGCTCAGAAACAAAGACTCAATAAATACCTTTAATCCAGAGTGCAGAGAATACAATGATGAGGAGATGGGATGGCTTCATGTTGAAGTGTGATGAATTGACTCACCACACTGAGTGAACTAGGAAAGAAGAGAAAGGAAACAGTGGAGAGGAGTCAACGTGAGGCTGTTTTCAGACCGGCCCCCTCTGAGGTCGACCTCTGAGTTTAGGTTCAGCTGGGTAGAAACACCTGTTGCAGTCAAGACCACCTAACCTCGAGTCCAAGAAAAACAAAGCCTGTTCTGCCGAAGTGCTGCACACTTCTGTTGTGGGTTAACTTCCATCAGCTTTATTTATTTGTTTTTTGGTTTTTTTTTTTGCAGTTGCATTAACCCTTCTGGGCCACCGTATGAACATTAACAAGATGTGTCATTACCAGGGTTGGGAGGGTTACCTGAAAAATGTCCCTAGAGCCAGTCTCTGTGTCCGGGGATCGGGTCGCCGGGCACCCTGCCGTCGGCTGCCACCCAATCCACACTGCACCCGGCCCCTACGGTTCCCTCGGTGGGTGGTGAGCCCACCGGAGGTCAGGCCCACGTCGTCCCTTCGGGCTGAGCCCGGCCGGGCCCCGTGGGCAAAGACCTGGCCACCAGGCGCTCGCTTACGAGCCCCAACCCCAGGCCTGGCTCCAGGGTGGGGCCCCGGCTGCGCCATACCGGGCGACGTAACGACCTTTGTTCTTTTTCTAATCATAGGGGGTTTTGAACTGCTCTCAGTCTGGCCCGTCACCCAGGACCTGTTTGCCATGGGAGACCCTACTAGGGGGCATAAAGCCCCCCGGCAACATAGCTCCTGGGATCATGCGGGCTCTCAAACTCCCCCACCACGTTAAGGTGGCAGTTCTAGGGGGAGCCTCTGGATTGGCAGACCGGGGTGGTGGTCCCCCTGTTTAAAAAGGGGGACCGGAGGGTGTGCTCCAACTATAGGGGGATTACACTCCTCAGCCTCCCCGGGAAAGTCTATTCCAGGGTACTGGAGAGGAGGATCCGGCCGATAGTCGAACCTCGGATCCAGGAGGAACAATGCGGTTTTCGTCCTGGCCGTGGAACAGTGGACCAGCTCTATACCCTCCATAGGGTGCTCGAGGGTTCGTGGGAGTTTGCCCAACCAGTCCACATGTGTTTTGTGGATTTGGAGAAGGCATTCGACCGTGTCCCTCGTGGTGTCTTGTGGGGGGTGCTCCGGGAATACGGAGTCCGGGGCCCCTTGTTAAGGGCCGTCCGGTCTTTGTATGACCGGAGTAGGAGTCTGGTCCGCATTGCCGGCAGTAAGTCGGACCTGTTCCCGGTGCATGTTGGACTCCGGCAGGGCTGCCCTTTGTCACCGGTTCTGTTCATAATCTTCATGGACAGAATTTCTAGGTGCAGCCAGGGGCCGGAGGAGGTCCGGTTCGGGAACCACAGGATTTCATCTCTGCTTTTTGCAGATGATGTTGTCCTGTTGGCTTCATCGAACCCGGACCTACAGCATGCACTGGGGCGGTTCGCAGCCGAGTGTGAAGCGACAGGGATGAGGATCAGCACCTCCAAATCCGAGGCCATGGTCCTCGACCGGAGGAAGGTGGCTTGCCCCCTCCAGGTTGGTGGAGAGACCCTAGCCCAAGTGGAGGAGTTCAAGTGTCTTGGGGTCTTGTTCACGAGTGGGGGACGGATGGAGCGTGAGATTGACAGGCGGATCGGTGCAGCGGCTGCAGTGATGCAGTCGTTGTATCGGTCCGTCGTGGTGAAGAAGGAGCTGAGCCGAAAGGCGAAGCTCTCGATTTACCGGTCAATCTACGTTCCCACCCTCACCTATGGTCATGAGCTTTGGGTCATGACCGAAAGGACAAGATCCCGGATACAAGCGGCGGAAATGAGCTTCCTCCGTAGGGTGGCTGGGCGCGCCCTTAGAGATAGGGTGAGGAGCTCAGTCACCAGGGAGGAGCTCGGAGTAGAGCCGCTACTCCTCCACATCGAGAGGAACCAGCTGAGGTGGCTCGGACATCTGTTTAGGATGCCTCCTGGACGCCTCCCTAGGGAGGTGTTCCGGGCATGTCCCACTGGGAGGAGACCCCGGGGAAGACCCAGGACACGCTGGAGAGACTATGTCTCTCGGCTGGCCTGGGAACGCCTTGGGATCCTCCCGGAAGAGCTGGAGGAAGAGTCTGGGGACAGGGAAGTCTGGGCATCCCTGCTGAGACTGCTGCCCCCGCGACCCGGCCCCAGATAAGCGGTAGAAAATGGATGGATGGATGGACCTGAAAAATGTAATCCATTACAATTACAAGTTACTCTTCGAAAAATGTAATCAGCAACTCACTCTAATTACTTAAAGTAACGTACCAGATTCCTTTTACTTACTTTTAGATTATTTCACCAGCAGTGTATTGCCAACTCGACACGCAGCAAACACATAATGCTCTTAGTATAATGAACATATGCAGACCTGTGTGTTCAACCCCAATTAATACTGACAACATGACATCCTCCAAACCTGCTGCGAATCTGACTTTCTTTCTAACCCTTGATCAGCACCATCACTTCAAACTGTGTTCCACTAGTAATTATACAGTACAGCAGCAGCACAGGTAGCCGTATTGACAGTGTTAAGAGACATTTATATTATATACTCAAACTGCTGTGTACCTATACTGCTGTAGTGAGGAGCAGTATTGTGTGTTCAGGTATGCCATGCACAGCATTTTTTTCAAGAGTTCAGAGTTCATTCATTCCCTCCATGACAGAAGGTAACGTGCAGTCTGTAATAAATATGCCATGCAGGCTGAAGATGCTATTGCCTCCATCAGATTTTTCTGAGTTCAGCCTGGTGAGGCTGCAGTTCTCAACAGTAGGTTTCTGACAGGTTAGCAACTTAATAAAATTATAGCTTCACTTTGAGTTGAGGTGTGTATCATACCTGTAGATGTTTCTTCAGGTCAGGTGCCTGGAGCACTTTCAAGGCTGGGAGGCATAATTTGCATTGTACAGAGAAGTTAGGGGCCTCCTGTGACTGAAATACAAAGTGATGGATGTCTACATGTCCAGCCATATAATGAGTTTTATCTCCCTCAGAACAGCCATGGCTCCAGCAGCAGGTGGTAAAATCCATGGGAACGCCACGGTGCAATTGTCAGTTTTAATTGTGGTATATTCTGTCTGACTTTCAGAAGTAATCCCACTCAGTAATCCATGTCTTTATCAGATATACTTGTGACAAGATTACATATTTTTGTACCGTAATGGATTACAGATACATTTTTTGTATCCTAATTACATAATGCCATTACATGTAAATCGTTAGTCCCCAACCCTGCTCATTGCATTAGTCAGTTCTGACCTGGTGCAACACAAAACTCCAACCACAACACAGGTGTGAGAGCGTCTCACTTCATTCCTCCCTGAAAACCTCAGATGACTTAAGACGATACAGTTTTTGTCAAGTTGTGACGGGACTTTGTGTTGCTGTGTTTCTCGAGCTGCACAGTAATAAACTGCACTGTGCTCCTGCTTCACATGTGTGACAGTAAGAAAGCCCTTCATCTCTCCAGTCCCGCTCAGATCTCCAGACAGATTGAACTCTCTCTCATACTGCTTCTCCATCATGGGGGTAGCATAGTGCAGATATCCGATGAGCTTCAGAGTGGTGTCTCCAGGTGAGCGCAGGTACCAGAGCATCACCTTGTAGTCTGTCTTGTTGTGGCTGCAGGAGGCCTGCATGCTGTCTCCAGGATGTTTGATGAGTTCAGGAGGAGAGCGACGAACCTCCAGAGCCAGAAAACCACCTGCTCAGAAGAAAGGAACAGATTTGGTTACATTGTGGTTACACTTTTGATGAAAAACTTAACTGATTCTGTGAGTTTCTACCTGCGAGACAAGAAAAGAGAAGAAAAATGATCATTTTCTGTCTCTTCTGAATAGCAAAGCTTTTTTTGTATGATCTCAGATGAGACTGTAACATGACTTTGTGGTGAGTTTCTCTCTGACAGGATCAGCAGTCAAACCAGGGGGAGGGGCAGACAGCCCACCTTGAAATTACTTCATGTATTTCAAACATGATGCATCGGAAAGAATGATGACCAACGAACAACAGTCTTTTAGTTCATCTGTTCAGATTGTCATGTTTATATGAAGTCTTAATAAAGGGATCAGACAGATGTGAGCAGCTGTTTGTTGCAACACATCATAACGTAACAGACATGCTCAGAAAGCTCCAATAGTTTGAACTGATCATTTGTGCCGTTTGCATAAAATCTGACTGGATCATAAACAGTGTTCCACCACCTTCTTGAATCCCATAATAATTTATGTTTGGTAGGTCAGTCTGGTTGACGTTTAGGCCCCGTTTACATTCCAATTTTTTCAAATGAAAATGCATCACTTTTGTGTTGTTTTTTGGACCATTTACATGTCAGGGGCGCTCTGAGCCACTTCAAAGGCAACTTTCTAAAAACGGCTCCTGAGGTGTAAATTTTATAAAATTTTGTGACTCAGTAATGCCATGACTAATAGTGTCTATTTTCATTTCAGTTGTGTACTTACTGGAATATTATTAAAGAAAAGAAATGAATGACATCAGTTGATGAAAATAATCTAGTTTGGTTAAACTAAAGGCTATGATCAAGATTGACCAGGCTGGGAACTGTTTTAGGATTAATTTCACGGTTTACCAGCTCAAATCTATTTTATTTCAGTGAACAAAAGCCTGTCTTTGAAGAAATCCAACCTGAATCAGTGACAGTGAAATGTTTCCACATGCTTCTCATATGCAGACATGTTGGTGTTTACAAGCACACAGAGAGGCAAAACCGAGAACATTGAAATGAAACATGGAGACTAATGCAGACCTGAGAGGAACAAGACGTGGGACATATATTGAATTATTGTGTGCATACAAAATTAAACATTAAAATGAAACATAGACTATTGCAGACCCAAAAAGTGGGTCATATATTGAATTATTGTGAGCATTCAAGTGTTAATCACAGGGATGATAACAGTGTTTCCCTCCTATGTCCTGTTTTGAGAGCTGCATGTATTTCTTGAGTCTCAGCGCCTCCTGCTGGAGAGAGACAGAAGCCACTTGTTGACTGGATTTTCTGATTCCACCAAAATACACACTTTCCATATTTTTGCAACATCATCTCCTTCCTTGGAGAAAAATAAACCAAACCCCCCCCCCAGAGATTTACTCCATATCATCTTTAACATCCACCCATCCTAACATAATCTACTTATTTATTGTTTTGTGTTCTTTCATTATTATTTTGAGGTTTTTGTTGCATTCTTTCAAGAGGTGTTAAGCATCATCCCTGTGGGCAAAACTGTCCCACAAGAGGCTCCAATTTGGCCAAGCCACTAAGAAAATAGTAAAAATGTCAAAGAAAATGAATCTGTTCTGTGTGTGTCCTCTGAACTGAAATGTGTTTGACATCCCAGCATGAAATGATGATTCTGCAGCCAGTATTTAAAGTTGACTCAGTGATGAAATAGAAATAGCCGTGCCACTGTGCTGCAGCTTGCTGTTTTTTACCTACAAAGAAGAACGGATCACGTGACAGATGCACAGCACCTCTTAAAGACGCCTATTTTTTATTTAGTGTGCAGCTTCTGCTCTTTGGATTTTTTTTTTAATGTAACTTTATAGGTTGGTTTTGGACCATAACATTTTGGAAAGAAATCTTTTAAGTTGCTGTTGAACTATTTTTTTTACTGTTCTATTTAAATGCACTGTTCATTACCTCTGCCAGGAGGTTATGTAATCATGTCGGTTTGTTGGTTGGTTTGTTGGTTTGTTGGTTGGTTGGTTGGTTTGTTAGCAAGTAGGCCTGCACAATATATCGTCTGAACATTGCCATCGCAATGTGCGCATGTGCAATAGTCACATTGCAGGATGTGCGATATTTTTATTATTATTATTATTATTATTTTTAACTTTTGTTTTGCTTCGTAAAAGCAGCAAGCTGCTCCATGCTCCGCACAGCCACTCTCTCCCTCCCTCCTGCTCAGCACTCACCGCCTCCCTCCCTCCTCCACAGCAGAGAGAGAGGGGGGGTTCGGGCTACACTCTGAACACAGGCGACATGCAGGAGGAAGCGACAGAGGATTTAGTCCCCAAGAGAAGGCCAACATGTGAAATTTGGATATATTTCGGCTATAAAAAAAGACAATACGGAGCAAAACAACGTCCTCTGCCGACAGTGCCTCGTCGTGGTTGCCTCAACACGAGGTAATACGTCAAACCTGTTGGACCATTTGAAACGCCATCACAAGCTCCTGTCTTTCCAGTGCAAAACCAAAGACCCCAGGTGAAACTTCATCTTCTCAAAAAACAATTACAGAAGCCTTTGCCGGCATAACACCGTATGATAGGAACTCCAAACAGCATCGACAAATCACGGATGCAATAACTTTTTACCTAGCAAAAGACATGGTGCCATTGAACACCGTGGATCGTTAAAGAGGGATTTTAAAAAATGATCCGCATGCTCGACAAGCGGTATGAAACACCACGTATTTCTCTCAAGTGGCCATCTCCCCAAATAGAGCTATTCAGGTCATCTGATGAAAATTCTTCTATTTTTAATATCGCAATATATATTGCAATATATCGCAAGCCCCCAAAAAATCGCAATGTCAGTTTTTTCCAATATCGTGCAGCCCTATTAGCAAGATCCCGGAAAAAGTGATGGACGGATTGCAATGAAACTTTGTGGAAAGGTGGGTCTTGGGCTAACTTAGAATTGATTAAATTTTGGTGATGATCCGGATCACTGTCTGGATCCAGGAATTTTTTAAAGGATTCTTGATCATTGAGAGATAGGGAGTCTTTCACATGGTTGGGCAGGCCCGCCGACAGGGGGCGACAAACGCCTGGTTCACACAGGACGCGCCGCTTCCGACACGGAAGTGGGACGCGCTGCGCACCGACTGTCAGATTGGCGCCCCTGTTAAGCTTTCTGACGGTTCATACAGGAGACGCGGGGGACCGCCGCGTGCGTAGCGGCTCGCGCCGTGGACCGCGGCCGCTCCGCTCCCCTCTATTTTCTCCGTGAGCTGCACGCGCCGTGTCCCGCCAGTTGTAAAGCTGGACAGAGCAGATCGCACCACACAGGAAGTCGGGAACGGAAAATACGACAGAATCCGGTCAATTTTCAAATTAAAATGAAG
Source organism: Salarias fasciatus (assembly GCF_902148845.1). Classification (NCBI taxonomy): domain Eukaryota; kingdom Metazoa; phylum Chordata; class Actinopteri; order Blenniiformes; family Blenniidae; genus Salarias; species Salarias fasciatus. The sequence continues at coordinate 22,250,262 of NC_043763.1, read as the reverse complement.
TAAAATAACATAAATTATGTTGCTTTTCGGTTTTCCTTTTCAGATAAACACACACACACACACACACACACACACACACACACACACACACACACACACACACACAGGGAGAGAGGGCGACAGACAGAGGCACCGCACGCTGCAGCACTCTGCTCCGATCACACCCCTGATCACAATGTTGTGTGATTATATATGGTGTTCTTCTGGTTGTTGGTGACTGATTTGAGCTGTGGCGGAGGTCTGCGCTCTCTGAGTACCAATTTCTAGTTAAACTATATTATGTTTGCAGCCTTAATGGAAAAAAAAATTCTAGGTTTATTAAGTTACTGTTTCACTACTGTTATTTATACTGTTTTATCTAAATGCCTTCATTTTACAATATTGTGTCTGCACTGTAATTTAAAAATGCAACAACATATACGAGGGGGAACCGGAAAGTAACAGGACTGTGGTTATAACTTTTTATTTTTTTATTTTCACGTTCTAATCAAAACTGTCACCTTCAAAGTCCTCTCCTTCGGCTTGACTACAGCACTGCAGCCGGGATTTCCATTGCTCAATACAGTCAGCATGCTGATGCGTAATGGCCCCTTTAAGAGCGTCCTTTGATTTTTTTTTTTTGGCACCTCTTCCAAGTCATCAAATCTCCGCCCCTTCAGTTCCGTGTTCATTCTTGGGAAGAGACGGAAGCCGCAAGGTGCTAAATCGAGGGGATACGGCAGATGGAGCAGCAGGGTAATGCCGTTTTTCATCAGGAACTGTTTTATGCGCAGAGCCCTGTGCGTAAAACAGTTTCCACTCTCCCGCAGCGCCGGCCGCCTCAGCCTGACCGCCTCCCGGAGCCGCCGCAGCAGAGATGATCTTCCCAAACAGCCTCCATCGTCCTTCAGCTGCCTTTTCAGCTCCTGGCACATGCCCACGCGAGCCTGTTTCTGCTCCGTGGTTAAGAGGCGCGGGACCATTTTCGCATTTTTCAAAGAAGGGAGCAGTACTGTAGTAACATAAACACTGCGTGAGCTGCCTGTGTGTCTTTGGGAGGTGAAATTTTTCAGTTATCCTCAAGGCTATGCTATAGCGACATATAACGGCCAAAAGTGTGAAATCATTCTTGTTTTAATTTTATAAACACAGTCCGGTTACTTTCCGGTTCCCCCTCGTATTCCCAGATTTATTTGTTGTCATTGCACTACTGTTTTATATTGTTCTATTTAAATTCCCTTTTAATTTAAAAATGTTGTGGCTGCACTTTAATAATCAAAAATAATATTTCCTAGATGTATTTGGTTCAGTTGCATTTGCACTACTGTTTTTATACTGTTATATTTAAAAATAAATGGCTCAAATTTGCTGTATTGATTCATGTTTTACAAAGGGTTTAACATGAGCCCGGCCTCACCACAATAATCATGTGACAGTCATGCAGGTGTGGCATGATATTATTTTATAACAGACTGGTATCGGATTGGTACTCGGTATCGGCCGATACCCACAGTAAAAGTATCGGAATCGGTGTCAGGAGGCAAAAAATGGTATCGGAACATCTCTCGTTTTAAATGGACATTTACATACATCCATATAGTCTAGTTTCACACATACTGATCTCACACCAGGCAGTAGTTTTCTCTGGAATGGAAGCTTTTCTAAAGTTTTTTCTCATTATAAGATTGTATTTTTAGGGCTGTTAAAATGTTGGACAGCATGTCTAATACGGAGTCAGGAATCCTCTGCACCAACCAGACCCTTGTCTGAGCAGGATGCAGGATTTAGTGACTTCTTTTCTCACGGGTTGTGTTTTTGTTAGTGTGGATCTTCACTCCATACTGGTCCTCCACCTTGTGTGGTTCTACCAGGAGCAGGAACCTGGAACCAGAGCCCTGATCAAGACAACAGAGGTCTGAAGATCACGATACTAGAGCAGACTGCCTGCCACCACAAGGCCCCGGTACATCAAGGACGGAATCAAGGTGCAATACTTAACTCTCATTTCCCAGTCCCTCAGTGACTGCAAGATTTTTTGTGTGACTGTGGCTGTACTTCCTATGAAGCTCTCCGACGCCCCCAAGTGGAGTCCTACTCCACATCATGACCACCATAGGTCCAGAGTAATCAGCTGCTGCAGCTTAGTTCTTGATGATAATGATCCATTAGTTTTTTACATGTGCTGTTCTGGACACTCAAAAAGGTCTTACAATTTTCATTCATTCCGTACTCAGTGGTGGTAAGATATGTAAGTTGCCACAGCGACCCTGGGGTAGACTGACAGCAGCAAGGCTGCCATTCTGCACCTTCGGGCCCTCTGACCACCACCAACCATTCACTCATGCTTCCTGGTGTTCCCTTGAGGTCTCCCATCCTGGTACTGACCAAGCCCTACCCCGCTGAGCTTCCAAGATCTGATGGTAGTCCTGCATCAGCAAGGCAGCATGGCCTTTAATGAACAATGGAGTTATAAATCAGAGTTACTGTCACATACATCTCTTCATGTCAGTAATCTCAAATGTGCAATAATTGAGAAATTTACTACAAAAGTAGTTCAAATGATTCCCATTTTTCACCTTTCATTGAAGAAACATTCCTTGTAGACAATGTGTCGTCTCCATCAATAGACCATCACACTTCCTGGTTCTAGAGCCAATCATATGTGAGTTCCTAAGGTTGCCAAACAAGCAATCGACAATCTGTTCCTGCGCGCATGACAGTGGCAGCGCACATGCACACCGCACACCGGTAGGGTGATGCAACTGAACTGTCACTTGAAGTCTCCCAAACTGGCAACTTGTGTGACACACTCCTGGGTGAGGGGGGGAGGGGGGGTGGGGGGGGGGGGGGGGGGGGGAGGGGGTGATTATGTAATGTAATATTACTTGTTGCACCTTCAGTATAATTAAATTTGTACATTTCCAATCATCAAAACAATGATTGTGCTTCGTATTTAAGAGAGTGAGAAATGATCAGTTCTGATATAATTCTTAATTTCCTCAGTTTTCTTGCTTAATCAGATCTTCTACTTCAGTTCAGATCCTTAAATTTGATGCAAAAATCAGTCCAAGACCTTTGTTTCCTCCCTGAAGCTCCACCCTGGTAACTGATGTGGCTCTGTGGGGCGAGACCAAGGACTGAGGGGAGAGCCAAGTGCACCCGCCTGACATGATTAATGCTGATTTTTGTATTGAGGAGCAGGGAAATGTCGCTCTGTGGCTGTAAGCAGCACAGAAGTACACAGCAGAGCTGCTGAGCTGGAGCTTCTCGGCTGTGAACGTGCACGTTTGACCCTTCATCGCACCGCTGCTCAACTTCGCCGTCACTCCGTCCTCCATCAGCTCGTTATTCACGTTCATGTATCCGAGGAGCTCCATGTGGCTGCTGCCGCTGGGCTGCTTGTACCAGAGGATCCGGGTGTAGTCCTGAAGTTCATGCCGACACGTGATTGTGGCCGTTTGTCCAGTTTGGGAGTAAGGCTGAATCCCATTTCACCCCTTAGCCCTTCCCCTTGGCCCTTCCCCTCGTTTTGCGCGTTCACGTGGAGGGGTAGGAGTGTCCCAATTGTCATTATGACGGAGGGGTAGGGCCAAGAAAGAGGGCCAGTCACCCCTCCAAAAGGAGATTCTCGAGAGGCACACTCCAAACGGAGGGGTATGATGCAGTGGCGGCTGATGGCGAGGGGCGCTTGTTCTGTCAGCCCCCGACCATGACTGGCGGGCGGGGTTAATTCACTTCCGCATTGGCGGGAACGATCGTTTCCACACCCGCGCATTCCAGGCGCATTCCAAACACAACAGATAGACGATTATTTTCAATAAACTGGTTTCTTCAACACTGCCCGCCTGGAATGCGCGGGTGGGAAACGAGCGCCCCCGACAATGCGAAAGTGAACTAAGCCCACCCGCCACTGACGGTCCAGGCAATCACAACAAGCGCCCCTCGCCACCGGCCGCCACTGGATGACAGATTTCTCAGAAAGCCTTCCAAGATCAGCAAGATGGCGGCGTCCGCAACGAAAGAAGTTCATAAATGTCAGTATTTTGTCAATTAATGAAGTTTTAAAATGTAAGAAAAACATTCTTCTTCGGCAAATAATTGTCGCATCTGCCTACGTCATCGGCAGCGGCGACTACTGATGACGTATGCGATTGTCGGAGGGGTGTCCCAATTCGGAGGGGTTGACTTTCTCCCCTACCCCTTAGCACTCCGTTTCATAGGGGGAGGGCTAAGGGGTAGGGCCAAGGGGAAGGGCTAAGGGGTGAAATGGGATTCAGCCTAAATGTGACGAGGATTCTGGTGAACTTGATCACTTTGAGAAGACACTGAGAACACAGAGCAACTTCTGCACTGAATATGTTGACTTTTCTTCAAATTCTGCTTGTAAATCAACAATTGTTAAATTTCTAATCCCTAAGATATAATTCAGCAAATTGAAAAATGTTTTTTCTTTTCAAACTCACAGTAAATCCATATTTTTCAGAGAGAAAACAGGTTTTATTACCTGAAACCAGGAAAACATTGAAGGTTACACAGAAGAAGATGATCATGATGTTGTATTTCCACTTCATTCATAGATCAGACCTTCCCTTTGTGAACACAGACATATTATGATTTGCTGGTTTCCTCCTCTTCTAAACCCAACAACCAATCAGTGATCATGACACGGCGCTGAATCTGTACACACTCACTGAAAAAGACACACTTTTTAATTTACACCCAACAATCAGTTTTTCAGTGGAATTTAAAAATATTCGTACTTTATACATGAAACTGTTAAAAAATCCTGTAGAACATAAGAATTTAAAACGAGATTGTGTGTGCAAAATAATCATTTTTCTTTCTTTTTTCATAGATTTATTCAGACTCAGGTCAACTTATTTCAACAAACACTTTTTGTTTTACGCCTAAACATTTTAATCAGTGTTGAGAAAATCTCATCCTTTTTCCATGTAATTGGTTAAAAAATACTGCAAAACGTGACATTGAACAGAGAAACTTGATTTGCGTCAGCAGTCATCTCATTTTTATCTCTTTTTCATACATTTACTCAGATTCAGGTGAGATTATTTCTGTCATCTTTACAAATTTCAACAAGTTACACACGTTTCTCAACCAAGATCTAAGAAATATTCAGACCAAAGAGAAAGTTTGTAATCTGTATGCATCCTGATGGCAAAAAAGTTTAAAGACATAAGAACTGCTGATAATTTATTATATTTCTTGACTTTCATGCTTTCAAATGGAACAATGGTTTATGCCACTTTTCTGTTATCTGCTATCTGATCCTGGTGAGAGCAGACTTGGTTCAGCTGGTTAGTTCCAGGTGTGAGTGGATGTTTGATGTTTGATGAGGAGGTTTTAGTACTGAGGAGCAGTGATGTGGAGCACTGTGGTAACTGGCTGCACAGAAGTACACTGCACTGCTGCTGACTTGGAGTTTCTCCATGGTTAACGTGCTGTTCTTATTCTTGTTTGCGTCTCCGTGCATCTTCAAGTTCAGTCCTGTTTCTGGATAGCCCTGTGTTACCACGATATATCCGAGGAGCTGCAGCTCTCCGTGCGACTGCTTGTACCACAGGATTTTGTCGTAGTTGTCAATGCTGTGTGAGCAGTAGATTTCAGCTTTTTCTGCTGGTCTGCTGAGAATGTTTCGTGGCGTCTGGCTCACAGGTTCAGTGGAAGAAGAACCTGCAACACAGAACAATGAAACACTGCAAGTATAATTCCAGCTTTGTGTGCTGTCTAAAACTGTTGAAACGTTGTTACCTGAAACCAGAAGACTGATAAAGTGATTGATGACAAATATGATGATCATGTTGACGATGTTGTCAGTGAAAACCTCCAACCTCATCTTGAAGGAAAACAAACTGCCACCCTGATGCTGTACGGTGGGAGGAGTTTAGGAGTCCTGGATTCCTTTGAGGGGGCGTCACACAGAAATGATAAATGCTGCACCATGTTGACTGCTGGTGTCGATTGGAGTAACGTTTCATGACGTTGACATCCAGCATCAGTATTACCATCCACATTTAGTCCGGTTTTCCTCACATCTTCTTCCCAGCATGTCCAGCATAGTCTTAATTAGGCCAGGCTGAGCATCGACTGGAGTCAGCCAAAGTATACATAAAATGACATTTTAACAGTTTTAGACAAAACTAAACAGAGAAAATCAAATATCTGAAATCTAAAAATGTGTCACAATGAAAAAAGTGATTATTGATGTGAGCTTTTACATCAGTAATTTTCATGGTTTGTCACAAAAAATAGTAAAGTATCTGAAAATACTTCAAGATGGAGTTCCTCTTACATCAATAGATGTACATACAGGAGCACCTTCCCAAGCTGTCTCTCTCAACAGGCAGTGTTGCGTCTTTGTGTATTTAAAAAACAATATTGAAGAGGATGTGGTATTTCACTTAATGTTGTTTTTTCACCTCTCTGACCAAGGTGATTTATTTTCTGAGTTGATGGAGGAAAAAAATCCTGTTGTTGAATAGTAATTTTAAATGGTAGTAAACCTGGTTTGATCCTGTGCTGTCTGGGTTTGGAGTTTCCTGTCGATGTGCGGTTATCTTCCAGCTGTTTCACATGTTTTTGTACAGTAGAGTCAGTGTTTCTGATCACTGTGCATTCTTGCAGCACCAAAATATTCACCAGTGTCTTCTGGGTGTTGAGGCTGAGCAGGTGAAGATGAGCCTCTTTCTCTCCGTCTCCGCTCACGTTGAAGCGTCCTTTAAACGGCTTCTCCACATTAATAGTCTTATAGTACATGTAGGCCACCAGCTTCAGTGACGTGTCCCCCCGCGGGCGCTGATACCACAGAATTGTGGTGTAATCTTTGCTTTGATGAGAGCAAGTGAGGCTGGCTTCACTGCCTGGTTTCCAGAATAATTCTCTTGGCTCTTGTGACACTTGATTTTCTTTGAGGTAAACTCCTGTAAAGAGATGACGGAAAATGAGACACTTTGAGCAGTGAATGCAGAAAAACTGTTGGACAGTTTGTAACTCATAAAAAAAGACTGAATAAATACCTTTAATCCAGAGTGCAGAGAATACAGTGATGAGGAGATGGGATGGCTTCATGTTGAAATGTGATGAACTGACTCACCACACTGAGTGAATTAAGAAAGAAGAGGGAGGAAACGGTGGAGAGGAGTCAACCTGAAGCTGTTATCCGACCGGCCCCCTCTGAGGTCGACCTCTGAGTTTAGGTTCAGTTGGGTAGAAACATGTGTTACAGTCAAGACCACCTAACCTGAGTCTGAGTCGAGACCAAGAGAAACAAAGTCTGTTCTGCCAAGCAGCTGCACGCTTCTCCATCAGTGGTTGACCTGGTACAACACAAAAATCCAACCATAACACAGGTGTGAGAGCGTCTCACTTCATTCCTCCCTGAAAACCTCAGATTAGGGCTGGACGATATGGCCAAAAATGTTATCATGATATAGGTCTTAATTTCGGTCGGTATGATATAATTCCAATATCGATATAAATAATACAAAAGCCTCAGAAAAACTGTTAGGAATCATGCACATAATGTACCACCTGTTAAAACTAGAAATTATTTATCCAGGAATATCCTCCAGGATAAAATTTTAGAAATAAAAACTACAATAAATTAAATGTTTCCCTTTTATTTAAGAAACATGAAATCACTGTCGAATAAACGTAAGTTTCACCTTTTTCAATATAAATATCTTTAACTTTACACTTAAATACAGTTATGTTATTGTTAGAGATTCAAACAAAGGTGCATCAACCAGGAAGAAAAATAAAAGTGCTCAGAATTACTGCAGTAAACAGAAAAAAGAGTGAGCAACAACAAACTAATATTACTGGGACAGGGAATTGAAATAACTGCCTTGCATTCACCTTTTCAATAGTAATAGCTTTAACTTTTAAGGTACAACACAGTTTTTCTTATAGATGTAAAGAAAGGTGCTTCAACCAGGAAGAAAAATGAAAGTGCTCAGAATTGTTTTTTTGTTTATTGTTTAGTTTATTTATTAGTGCGCCGCGGAAGGATATACCAGGCACACAGCGGCTGAGTCAATGGAGTCTATGGCTTCTGCTGCTGTGCTCTGGTATATCCTTCCGCGGAGCACTGCCATGTGTATCAAAACGTTATTTTAACGGATTGAAAAAAAACACGTGTTTTAAAATGTTTTATAACCATTCGGATTTACTTCACATGCTAATACGCCGTCCCCTGGACCACTGGAAGGAGAATTTTGTCCACTTTCGTCACTCCGGCTCCGTCTCCTTTTCACCTCCCGCAGTTGAGCTAAGCTAACTACGATGCTAACAGCTGGGATCCAGCCACTGGACGAACGGACACAAAAAAAGTATTTATGAGCTCATCTAATTTTGTAAATGATGGGGATAGGGCGTGGGTCCAAAATCTTCGGAGTATTTCTTTAAGGTTGTAGTGATTATGGTGACACTGCAGTGAAGTGTTTTTTTTTTTTTGTAGTTGTCTTCACTGTTGCAGCGTAAACTGTAGACGGTCCCTTAACCCCGCAGCACTACCGGCTGCTCATCGAAATCAATATTGTTTCTGATGCTTGATAGACAGATAATTCATAGAAGAAACATTCCCTGTAGACAATCTGTGGTCTCCATCAATAAATGTCTTGGTAAAGTTTTTCTTTCAAAATGAGAGTTCTGGGACAGAACAATGTCGTTGGGTGGGGCTAGACCATCACACTTCCTGGTTCCAGAGCCAATCATATGTGAGTTCCCGAGGTTGCCAAACAAGCAGGTAACAATCTGGTCCTGTGTGCACAATATTGGCCGCATGCATGCACACCGCACACCGGCAGGGCGATGCACCAGAACGGTCTCAACTCACTGGAAGGCTCCCAAACTTATTGCACCTTTAATTAAAAAAGTGAAATGTGTACATTTCCAATCATCCAGTCCAATTCCAATCAAAACAATGTTTGTGCTATGTATTTAAGAGAGAGAGAAATAATCAGCTCTGATATCAATACAGGGATAATTGTTAATTTCCTCAGTTTTCTTGCTTAATCAGATCATCTTCTTCAGTTTAGATCCTTAAATTTGATGAAAAAACATCAGTTTGAGACCTTGGTTTCCTCCCTGAAGCTCCACCCTGGTAACTGATGTGGCTCTGTAGGGGGAGAGCCAGGTGCACCCGCCTGACATGATTCATGCTGGTTTTTGTATTGAGAAGCAGGGAAATGTTGCACTGTGGCTATAAGCAGCACAGAAGTACACAGCAGTGCTGTTGAGCTGGAGATTCTCGGCTGTGAACGTGCACGTTTGACCCTTCATCGCACCGCCGCTCAACTTCGCCGTCACTCCGTCCTCCATCAGCTCGTTATTCACGTTCATGTATCCGAGGAGCTCCATGTGGCTGCTGCCGCTGGGCTGCTTGTACCAGAGGATCCGGGTGTAGTCCTGAAGTTCATGCCGACACGTGATTGTGGCCGTTTGTCCAGTTCGGGAGTAAATGTGACGAGGATTCTGGTGAACTTGATCACTTTGAGAAGACACTGAGAACAGACACAGCAACTTCTGCACTGAATATGTTGACTTTTTTTCAAATTCTGCTTGTAACTCAACAATTGTTAAATTTCTAATCCCTAAGCTATAATTCAGCAAATTGAAAAATGTTTTTTCTTTTCAAACTCGCAGTAAATCCATATTTTTCAGAGAGAAAAGAGGTTTTATTACCTGAAACCAGGAAAACATTGAAGGTTACACAGAAGAAGATGATCATGATGTTGTGTTTCCACTTCATAGATCAAACCCTCCCTTTGTGAACACAGAAACATTATGATTTCACTGGTTTCCACCTCTTCTAAACCCAACAACCAATCAGTGATCATGACACAGCGCTGAGTCCGTACACACACACTGAAAAAGACACAATTTTCAATTCACTCTCAACAATCAGTTTTGAAGTCGAATTTGAAAATATTCATACTTTATATACAATGGCGCCTGGTGCAGTTTTCTCCAGGGGGGCGATAACTCCAAAATAGGCATATGCCAAAAACATCGTTTCTGTCGATTTTAATGAATTTATGAGTTTTTAAAACATTGTGAATTAAATTTAAGATACGAGGGCGTACCCAAAAGTAACTGGAATTTGGTTGTAACTTTTTATTTCTGACATTTCAAAATAAAACATCACCGTCGCCTTCAAAATAATCTCCATTCGCATTAATGCAGCGCTCCAGCCGTGTCTCCCACTTCACGAATGTGTCGTGACACCTGTGCGTAATTGTGCCATTCTGGGCCGGCTGCGATTTGTCTGTCACCTCCTCCACATCTACGTACCGCTATCCCTTCACAGAGATGGGAAAAGTACTTACATTCTGTACTCAGTAAAAGTACAAGTACTTGTGAAAAAAAACAACTTTGGTAAAAGTAAAAGTACTCATTGAAATAATTACTGAAGTAAAAAGTAAAAAGTACAGGCTATGAAATGTACTTTTAGAGTAAAAGTACAAAGTATTTCTTTTTTACCAGTCGTGTCTGTAAAATCAACTGTAACCTCGAGGTTGCAATTTGTGAGGTTAAGATCTTAACCTCACATCATACAATGACTCATTTGAAGGCTATTAACCTGTTAGGACTTGATCTGTGTCACTTTTAAACACTTGTTCCGTTACACTTTCATAAGTAACGGATCTACAAGCTCATGGCACAGCGAGTGCAGCACTATGAGCTGTAAATCTGCCATTTTTTGAGAAAACAAATTGCAAATTGTTGAATATATCTTCAAACAGGTTTGTGCTGATACAGAAACCTAGATTTTTTTTTCATAGGACTGTTATAATTTAGAGGACATTTATGTGATCAAACATTTGATGCAGTCCTCAGAACTTAATGTTAAACTACAAACACAGGTCTTAGTTAAAATTGACCTTTGGCCAAGAGTTAGTTTCTAAACTGATGTCAGGTATCATGGAGAGTAGACCCACCTCCTCAAATCAAGTTTATATTTTTAATCAGACAGCAGCACAAAGTACATGTGTACAGTAAATCAGTGTTTCAGCCATATATGCAGAATGCATTGAACTTAAGAGCAAATAAACAAAAAGAAAAGCGAATGAAAATGAAAGTTAATATTCCGCGGGCATTGAAAAACATCAAAGTGTTCCTTTATTGTTGAATTTCTTCTGTGATCGATGACTTTGTTGTAACTTCTGCAGAATAGCTTTCCTTCATCCTCACGTAGCTGTTTATGTTTTGCTCTTTCAGCTGCGGTAATATTCGCAAGCTTACTGGTCGTCGCGGGGAGCGGGAGCAGGGGTGGGGTGGGGGGGTGGGGGGGCAGTGGTCTGTTCGTCCCGTTCACCCGGCTTGTCCTCCGGCGTGGCGTCGTCAGGGTTTACCACTGCCACTTTGCTGTCCTGCTCTCTGTGTCGGACATGTCGCTGCCTAGCTGGGCTCCATAGTCTCACATTAACAAATCTCTCATTCAAGTTACTGAAGTGAGTTAGCGTGCTACCTGAAGTCTGCCACCAGAGAAAGTTGTGTGCTTGTGCGTGGTCTCTGTAGCCAATGAAAAGAACGATCATGGACAGCGAGCTAATCACAAGTTGGGATGTACGGAACCGTGAGTAATGTTTCATACGATTGGCGGAGCCTGCGGAGACATTTTTAATTCTTTTTTTTTAATTGTCGTGCATTAAAAGTAAAGAGCCTGTTTTGAAAATGTACGGGGTAAAAAGTACAGATACTTGTTTTAAAATGTAGCGGATACAAGTAAAAAGTACTCAGAAAAATAAATACTCAGTAAAGTACAGATACCAAAAAAATGTACTTCGTTACAGTACTTCGTTACTTGTACGTCGTTATTTCCCATCTCTGTCCCTTCAGCTCCCTCTTCAACTTGGGGAACAAGAAGAAGTCGCTAAAAACTACAAACTGACTAAAGTCTGTCATCCAGTGGCCAAAAGTGGGGTTACATTATAACTTCAAACTACTCTTTTAAACAAGATTGATATTGAGAGAAAAGTAGTTACAAATATCCACTGAATGAGAGGAGTCTTTGTGTTTTTGAATGTGTGCGGATAAAAAGCTACATGTGAATATTTCTGTTACTATCTGATCCTGGTGAGAGCAGACTTGCTTCAGCTGGTTAGTTCCAGGTGTGAGTGGATGTTTGATGTTTGATGAGGAGGTTTTAGTACTGAGGAGCAGTGATGTGGAGCACTGTGGTAACTGGCTGCACAGAAGTACACTGCACTGCTGTTGACTTGGAGTTTCTCCATGGTTAACGTGCTGTTCTTGTTCTTGTTTGCATCTCCGTGCATCTTCACGTCCAGTCCTGGTTCTGGATTGGCTTCTTTTAAAAACATATATCCGAGGAGCTGCAGCTCTCCCTGGGACTGCTTGTACCACAGGATTCTGTCATAGCTGTCAATGCTGTGTGAGCAGTAGATTTCAGCTTGTTCTCCTGGTTTACTGAGAATGTTTCGTGGCGTCTGGCTCACAGGTTCAGTGGAAGAAGAACCTGCAACACAGAACAATGAAACACTGTATTCCAGCTTTGTGTGCTGTCTAAAACTGTTGAAATATTGTTACCTGAAGCCAGAAGACTGATAAAGTGACTGATGAGAAATATGGTGATCATGTTGACGATGTTGTCAGTGAAAACCTCCAACCTCATCTGCAATTTCCCCATGCGGGACAAAGAAAGGACTTTCAATTCAAGGAAAACAAAACACCACCCTTATACTGTTAGGTGGGAGGAGTTTAGGAGTCCTGGGGCCCTTTTGATTGGGCATCACACAGAAATGATATATGCTGATGATATCAGCATATATCAATGAGCCAATGATATCAGAAATGATATCATGTTGACTGTTGGTGTCGATTGGAGTAACGTTTCATGACGGTGACATCCAGCATCAGTGTCACCATCCACATTTAGTCCGGTTTTCCTCACATCTTCTTCCCAGCATGTCCAGCATTGTCTTATTTAGGCCAGGCTGAGCATCGACTGGAGTCAGTCGCCTTTGAGAAAATATACTCAAAGTATACATAAAATGACATTTTAGAGTTAGGGTAGACGATGTTGTCCAAAAGCACTTTTTGCCATACTGAGTGAAACGCTCCTTGCCCCCTGGGAGAAGTCAATACATTATGTGGACGGAAAAAAGTGCGGAAAAAATCTGACCACTGTAGCGGTCACAGGAGTGTAAAAACTCCGACCAATCGTATCGCGCGGACCGCTCTTAAGAAACCAATCAAATCCCTTCGCCGTTCTACCAGCCCCCTGCACGTACATTTCAATGGCGTGCACTGGCCCTGGTTCAGAGCGCGCGCGCGCGTTGCCAAGGTGCTCTCGGCGCTCGCGGCTCGCGTGAAAAATAGAAGGAAGGCGCCTCCGTGCGTGCGCGCGGCACTTCCGCGTCCAGCGCGTTCGCTCCCAACGGGAGCTCCTCCAATGGGGTGGGAGCTGGGCGGAGCCTTGGGGAGATGCTACATTCGTGGTACATGCTAGTTTTCCAAGATCGTCGACCCTAGCTTTAACAGTTTTAGACAAAAACTAAACAGAGAAAATCAAATATCTGAAATCTAAAAATGTGTCACAATGAAAAAAGTGATTATTTGATGTGAGCTTTTACATCAGTAATTTTCATTGTTTGTCACAAAAAATAGTAAAGTATCTGAAAATATTTCAAGATGGAGTTCCTCTTACATCAATAGATGTACATACAGGAGCACCTTCCCAAGCTGTCTCTCTCAACAGGCAGTGTTGCGTCTTCGTGAATTACAAAGACAATATCGAAGAGGATGTGGTATTTCACTTAATGTTGTATTTTCACCTCTCTGACCAAGGTGATTTTTTTCTGAGTTGATGGAGGAAAAAATCCTGTTGTTGAAAAGTAATCGTTAATGGTAGTAAACCTGGTTTGATCCTGTGCTGTCTGGGTTTGGAGTTTCCTGTCGATGTGCGGTTATCTTCCAGCTGGTTCTCTCGTTTTTGTACAGTAGAGTCAGTGTTTCTGATCACTGTGTATTCTTGCAGCACCAAAATATTCACCAGTGTCTTCTGGGTGTTTGGGGCTGAGCAGGTGAAGATGAGCCTCTTTCTCTCCGTCTCCGCTTACATTGAAGCGGCCTTCAAACGGCTTCTCCACATTAATAGTCTTATAGTACATGTAGGCCACCAGCTTCAGTGACGTGTCCCCTCGCGGGCGCTGATACCACAGAATTGTGGTGTAATCTTTGTTTTGATGAGAGCAAGTGAGGCTGGCTCCACTGCCTGACTTCAAGAATAATTCTCTTGGCTCCTGTGACACTTGATTTTCTTTGTTCAGGTAAACTCCTGTAAAGAGATGACGGAAAATAGGAAACTTTGAACAATGATTGGAGAAAAGCTGTTGGACAGTTTGTGGCTCATAAAAAAAGACTGAATAAATACCTTTAATCCAGAGTGCAGAGAATACAGTGATGAGGAGATGGGATGGCTTCATGTTGAAATGTGATGAACTGACTCACCACACTGAGTGAATTAAGAAAGAAGAGGGAGGAAACGGTGGAGAGGAGTCAACGTGATTCTGTTTTCAGACCGGCCCCCTCTGAGGTCGACCTCTGAGTTTAACTTCAACTAGGTAGAAACACATTTTGCAGTCAAGACCACCTAACCTGAGTCTGAGTGGAGTCCAAGAGAAACAAAGCCTGTTCTGCCGAAGTGCTGCGGACTTCAGTTGTGGGTTCACTTCTATCAGTGATTTTTTTAATCGTTTTTGCAGTTGCATGAACCCTTCTGGGCCATAAATTCCAATGTGAACATCAACAAGATCAATCAATCAATCAATCAATTTATTTTTGTATAGCCCAGTATCACAACGACAGTCGCCTCAGAGGGCTTCAAGATGTCTCAGTACATTAGTCAGTTCTGTCCTGGTGCAACACAAAACTCCAACCACAACACAGGTGTGAGAGCGTCTCACTTCATTCCTCCCTGAAAACCTCAGATGACTTAAGACGATACAGTTTTTGTCAAGTTGTGACGGGACTTTGTGTTGCTGTGTTTCTCGAGCTGCACAGTAATAAACTGCACTGTGCTCCTGCTTCAAATGTGTGACAGTAAGAAAGCCCTTCATCTCTCCAGTCCCGCTCAGATCTCCAGACAGATTGAACTCTCTCTCATACTGCTTCTCCATCATGGGGGTACCATAGTCCAGATATCCGATGAGCTTCAGAGTGGTGTCTCCAGGTGAGCGCAGGTACCACAGCATCACCCTGTAGTCTGTCTTGTTGTGGCTGCAGGAGGCCTGCATGCTGTCTCCAGGATGTTTGATGAGTTCAGGAGGAGAGTGACGAACCTCCAGAGCCAGAAAACCACCTGCTCAGAAGAAAGGAACAGATTTGGTCACACCGTGATCACAGCTCAAGAACAAACACTTTTTGTGTGATGATTTTAGAAGAATCTAAGTTTCTACCTGTGAGACAAGAAAAGAGAAGAAAAATGATCATTTTCTTTCTCTCCTGAATAGCAAAACTTTTATTCTATGACCTCAGATGAGACTGTGCAACATGATTTCTGGTGAGTTTCTCTCTGACAGGGATCAGCAGTTAAACCAGGGGGAGGGGCAGACAGCCCAGCTTGAAACGACTTCATGTATTTCAACCATGATGCATCAGAAAAGAATGATAGAGAACGAAAAAGAGTCTTTTAGTTCATTTGTTCAGATTGTCATGTTTATATGAAGTCTTAGTAAAGGGATCAGACAGATGTGAGCAGCTGTTTGTTGCAACACATCATAACATAACAGACATGCTCAGAAAGCTGCAACAGTTTGAACTGATCATTTGTGCCGTTTGCATGAAATCTGACTGGATCATAAACAGTGTTCCACCACCTTCTTGAATCCCATAGTAATTTATATTTGGTAGGTCAGTCTGGTTGACGTTTAGGCCCCGTTTACTCCTCAATGTTTTCAAGTGAAAATGCATCACTTTTGTGCCGTTTTTTGGATCACTTAGATGTCAAGTGCGTTCTGAGTCACTTCAAAGGCAACTTTCTAAAAACGGCTCCTGAGGTGTAAATTTTATAAAATGCTGTGACTCAGTAATGCCATGACTAATAGTGTCTATTTGCAGTTCAGTTGTGTGCTTACTGGAATATTATTAAAGAAAAGAACTGAATGACAGCAGTTGATGAAAATAATCTAATTTGGTCAAACTAAGGGTTATGAGCAATTGACCAGGCTGGGAACTGTTTTAGGATTAATTTCACGGTTTACCGGCTCAAATCTATTTTATTTCAGTGCACGAAAGCCTGTCTATAAAGAAATCCAACCTGAATCAGTGACAGTGAAATGTTTCCACATGCTTCTCATATGCAGACATGTTGGTGTTTACAAGCACACGGAGAGGCAAAACCGAGAACATTAAAATAAAACATAGACCAATGCAGACCTCAGAGGAACAAAAAGTGGGTCATTTATTGAATTATTGTGAGCATACAAGTGATTATCAAAGGGATGATCACAGTGTTTCCCTCCTCTGTCCTGTTTTGAGAGCTGCATGTATTTCTTGAGTCTCAGCGCCTCCTGCTGGAGAGAGACAGAAGCCACTTACTGACTGGATCTTCTGATTCTACCAAAATAGACACTGCATATATTTGCAATCACACCTGGAGAAAAATAAACCAAAAAAAAGAAAATAACTGAGATTTACTCCATATTGTCTTTAACGTCCACCAATCCTGACATAGTCTACTTATTTATTGCTTTGTGTTCCTTCATTGTTATTCTGGGGGTTTTGTTGCATTTTTTTCAAGAGGTGTTAAACATCAGGCCTGTTGGCCAAAACTGTCCCACAAGAGGCTCCAATTTGGCCAACAATGTCAAAGAAAATAAATTTGTTTTGTGTGTCCTGAACTGAAATGTGTTTGACATCCCAGCATGAGATGATGATTCTGCAGGAAGTATTTAAAGTCAACTCAGTGAGGAAAGAGAAGCTCTTCCTCATCAGATTGGGCTGATTCAGGTTGAAAAGGCTGTGATGTGGTCTGGGAGGGTTTTTGTGCGGAGCAGTAGTGATCTGCAGCATTGTGTTAACAAGCAGCGCAGAAGTAGACCGAGCTGCTGTTTTCTGTCAGCGCTTCGACAGTCAGCGTGCAGGTTTTCCCTTTATCTGCACTCCCACTCATCTTCACAGCCAGTCCAGGCTCGGGGTATCCCGTGCTCGTATCTATGTATCCCAGAAACTGGAGCTGCCTGTGGCTTATTTGCTTGTACCAGTAAATCCGGTCATAATATGTAATCTGGTGTTCGCAGTGGATTGTGGCTTCTTCTCCAGGTTTTCCAAAAATGTGAGAAGGGGTCTGTTTAACTTGAGAACTCAAATCAGTACCTGCAGAAAAAGACAGCATCAATGAAAACGTGACTGAATCACAGCAGGAAATAAATGTGCACTAACATTTCAAAGCCAAAACACTCAAACCAACTGCAAGAAAATTCTTTATTTTACCTGAAACAATCAAAAAGTCCAAACTCATGCAGAGGAAAAGGAGCATCATGCTGTGATCTCTGAGTGATCTGGTTACTTCTTTGTTACTTTGACCTTGTCGTGGTTCCGTTTGAGTTGAGAGCTACGAGATTTAAAGTGGGTGGTGTCACAGTGCTGTTTCTGCTCCCGACACCACCGACATGAAACGAGCAAAATACGAAAGGAAAAATATTCTGTTTTCCAGTACTTTATGTATTTAAGGTCATTTAATCCAGTTAAAATGCTGATATTACAACAATGTATGCCTTAAATTAGTATTTAAAATACGTTTTATGAAGTTTTCTGACACCTCCCCTGAACATGAATACACATTCAAATATAGTGCATTCATTCATTTAGTCTCACTTCACACATACAGATCTCACACCAGATAATCGTTTTCTCTTGAATGGCAGCTTTTCTAAATTGTTTTCTCATAAAAAAGGTATTATTTTTAAGGCTGTTAATGTCTTTGACAGCATGCTTCGTACTGAGTCAGGGGTCCTCTGAACCAGTCTTGGTTTATGTCAGTACCCGATCTGTACCCGGAACACGATCCGTTCCAGACTCTTCTGCGTATGTGCTCGCATGATCACGACCCGATTTATAGCGTGACAGCTAATTGTGGCACCTCTGCTTATACAAACTTAAGAAGAGCGCACGTCTGTTTAAAGTTGAGTCCAGTGAAAGACTGGAAAAAAATACACACCATCTATCTGTGTGTGGGGGTGGGTGGGTGTAAATAGTATATATAGATAGGCCTGTGGTAAACATATCAGATATTAGTATATTTTAGAAAGATGCATCTTTTCTATTATCACACTCAACATCATATATTGAAAATGCCATTAAACAAAACTCTAACTTATAATTTGAAGCCAGCCAAGTTCATTGGTAAAGCCCATTTTTACAAAAAAAATTGTCTGAAATTCATTTATATGACAGCATCCTCTGCCCTTAGACCCTCACATCCATTGAGGAAAAACTCCCAAGAAAACTCTCAACAGGGGAAAAAATGGAAGAAAGCTCAGTGTGAACAACAGAGGAGAGACACCTCAGCCAGGACGGGCAGACGATCAATAGATGTACACAGACAAGAAAACACTTTAAAACTCAGACGGAAATTGCTGAGAGGAGCAGATTATGGCAGGTTCTGGTGAGAGGGAAGGCAGGGAGAACACACCATGTAAAGCCTATAAAATAATATTAACATTGTCAGTCAGTCTCAGGGATGGAACACATTATGAAATTTATTACACAGTACTTTGCTGTTTATTTAAAAGTTTTCCTTCATTGTGATTCATTTAATGCTTATTATTGACGACACCCACATTGTCTGTTTTACCACTTTTGTGATGTGGACAGTATTAGCTGACAAAATGCATGGGCTGCAAATCTGCTTTTATTTACACTGATTATGAAAATATGCTATAAAAGGAATTTAATCACATTAGGCTGCTGAATTGTGAGGCTTTTGGTCCGTGTCACAAGACACACTTCAGTTCAGCTAAATGTACCTGTGGTGAATGGAGCCTCTCCTGGATAGTGAAGTCTGAGCCTCTGCAATCCTCTGGCAAGCATGGTGTCCCATTCTTCTTTGTACACTATCAGATGTGATGAAATGCGTAAATCTCACAGCAAATGCATCACAGTTGACAAAATAAATATATATATTTTTTATATCTAATTACCATGGCAGAGTGAGACATAGTACCTATTTGAGGGGATGCTGAGGCATGAGCCAGATGCAGAGGCATTTGGAAAGGCTCGAGTTTCGGGTGCGGAAAGGGGAAATGACAGTTCATACTCCACCATCACTGAGCGGGACATGACTTCACGCTGTGCTCCGTGGACAGAACTGGACAGGTTGCCAGGGTCGGACAGTCCTGGTATGGTATACATTGTGTGACAGAGTGTGAAAGACGCTGCAACTAAGTCCACGCATTCGGTGCTTCTATTTGTGCACTTTAAAGATTAAGGCAAGATTTGTGAAAAACTACATATGCATTTCCAGTTTATTCAATGCTCATGAGCTGTGAAGCATTAAAAACCTAAAATAGCAGGTCAATCCGCGTGTCTGTCTGTTGCCTTATACAGGCTGTGTGCCACAAAATTGGCTGCAGTTCGGCATCTGAATTTCCCGCGCAATCGTGGGGATGTGACGTAAATTGACGCTGTATGCGCGACGCGTTGCCGACAGCTCTTGAACAGGAAGAACATGGCCGCCGTGGACACGGACTCAAACACTGCTGGGATACAAATGGATTCTTCAGCAGCCATCAAACGACCTGCATCCACTCAAAGCCCACAAAAAAGTGCCACCACGAAGAAAAAAAGGACTTCATCAACGTTATCTCGTGAGTCACAAAAAAAAAAAAAAAAAAAGACCGAAGCCGGGCAGGCACCCGAATAAATATTGGATATGTGGGGACGGACAGTCTGTAAAGTGTTAGTGCGCGCTCCCGTGCCGCTTTGGCTGGTGGCTGCAGTTCCCCACAGCGCCTGTCACGGCAGCACTGAGGTAAAGTTTGTAAAGTTGCCTTAAGTCCCTTTAAAGGAGAAACAGTCATTCGCTGAAGTTAAATGGCACAAAACTGTCGACTGTATAGGGAATGTAGTTTGAGAGATATCTCTGCCTTTCAAATATTCGCGTCTTACTTCATTCGGACTTCGTGTCATAGGAAAGATTTTTCAGTCATTTATTACCTTACAAGATGGTTAAAACTGCAGAGTTTTTCTTTTATTGTTAAAGATTGGATAATTCCAATCAGAATAAAACATTTTTAGTGACATTACACCAGTTTTACAGTCGCTGCATTGGCTCCCTGTCCGCTTCAGGATGGATTTTAAGGTTCTCTTATTAGTCTTTAAATGTCTTAACGGCCTTGCGCCTTCTTATTTAACTGATCTGTTTTTACCATATCGACCCTCGCGGGCCCTGAGGGCCTCTGGCAGCGGCCCACTGTGCGTCCCAAAAGCCAGTATCAAAACCCCCGGTGAGGCGGCCTTCAGCCAGTGCGGCCCCCGCCGGTGGAACAGCCTGCCGCAGAACCTCAGGACCGCAGAGACTGTTGATATTTTTAAAGGAAGGTTAAAATCACACCATTTTCATCAGGCTTTTACCTGACCTTTTAGATTAATAATTATTTTCATCATTATTTATGTAATTTTATTCTAATAGGCACATTTACTTAATCTTATATTACTTATTTTACATCAATTTTGTATTACAGCCTTTTAAGTTTTTAGCTGTTTAACTGCGGGGGTTGCTGTGCATGGATCCTCGTGTCCTAGCTGTGTGCGTGTGACCTTGATTAAAGGTGTGACTCTGTTTTTATACAGATTTTACTGTTTAGTACTTTGTGTTGTTTTTTTTTTGTGAATATGAAAAGTGCTGTAGAAATACAGTTTGATTTGATTTAGTGTTGATTATTCGATTATATGGCTACTTTGAGAAGCGCCCCCGACCGCCACAGCATTTGAGAACAGTTGAGTCTGAGACCTTGGTTTCCTCCCTGAAGCTCCACCCTGGTAACTGATGTGGCTCTGTGGGGGGAGACCAGGGACTGAGGGGAGAGCCAGATGCACCCGCCTGACATGATTAATGCTGGTTTTTGTATTGAGGAGCAGGGAAATGTCGCTCTGTGGCTATAAGCAGCACAGAAGTACACAGCAGTGCTGCTGAGCTGGAGCTTCTCGGCTGTGAACGTGCACGTTTGACCCTTCATCGCACCGCCGCTCAAGTTTGCTGTCACTCCCTCCTCCATCAGCCCGTTATTCACGTTCATGTATCCGAGGAGCTCCATGTGGCTGCTGCCGCTGGGCTGCTTGTACCAGAAGATCTGTCTGTAGTCCTGAAGTTCATGCCGACACGTGATTGTGGCCGTTTGTCCAGTTCGGGAGTAAATGTGACGAGGATTCTGGTGAACTTGATCACTGTTAGAAGAAACTGAGAACACAGAGCAACTTCTGCACTGAATATGTTGACTTTCCTTCAAATTCTGCTTGTAACTCAACAGTCGTTATATTTCTACGATCCCTAAACTATAATTTGGCAAATGGAAAAATGTTTTTTCTTTTCAAACTCACAGTAAATCCATATTTTTCAGAGAGAAAAGAGGTTTTATTACCTGAAACCAGTAAAAAATTGAAGGTGACACAGAAGAAGATGATCATGATGTTGTATTTCCACTTCATTCATAGATCAGACCCTCCCTTTGTGAACGCAGACACATTATGATTTCACTGGTTTCCTCCTCTTCTAAACCCAACAACCAATCAGTGATCACGACACGGCGCTGAATCTGTACACACTCACTGAAACATACACACTTTTTATTTGACACTTAATCAGTTTTGAGGTGGATCTTGGAAATGTTCATATTTTATACTTGAAATTGGTTAAAAATGTTGTGAAACGCAACATTTTAAAAAGAAATGGTGAGTGCAATACTCAAAATTTTATCTCTTTTTCATAGATTTATTCAGACTCGGGTCAGTTTATTTCAGTTGTCTTTGCAAATATTAACAGCATTCACACTTGTCTCTGCACAGTCGAGAAATAGGAAATATGCAGACCAGAGATTACGTCTTTAATCAGCATAAAACCAGCAAACCATAACATTTGAAAATCAAAACACAGATCACTTTTTTTTAAGAAACAAAAGAAGTTTTGTCAAATAAATGTTGTCACAGAAACTCATAATTTTCCTTCACTCTCTTCCTCCACTGTAGTAGAAGAGGTGAGTGAACCTTCAGGATCTGAGGTTTGTTGGTGCTTTGACTCCCCCTGCTGTCACTTACAGAACATTAGATTAGATTGAAATCACACTGAAAACACAGTTCTGATGAATGGAACACATGTGGAGGTTAACAGGAAGGTATGGGCCATTTAATCAGACACAGACACACGTCAGTCAGTGATCAATCGTCACAGATTCGCTTCAGATGTGTGGTTTTAGATAAAGATGCACCGATTAAAAAAAAAATATATAAATGTTGTTGTTTGGGCTGACAGCTGATATCTAAAGACATATAAAAACACATTTCTGTGATGATTTTGTACACCGAAAACCATGTAAAAAGTTATTAATTTATTAATTTTCCAAAACTTGGAATACAGAACACAGAGCAAATACAACTAAATAGCAGTGTTATATTGAGGCTTACTTTAAAACTTGAAGCATGAACCACAGTGAAAGTACAGTTTAACTCCTCCACCCTTCAGTCCCCCCCACCCCTGCTGCCAGTGCAGAGGCACTGTCTTTAACTGCCATGCTGCAGAGATGTGTCAACCAAGATCATCCCTGCACATCCAGCTACTTTAAGGCACTCAGGGTGAATCTCTCCCACCCCCGGTGCCTTGCCACTGAGGAGCAAACCAACCAACTCCATGATTTCAGTTTGGGTTATGAACAAGTTTTCCTCTGAGATCTCAGCTTCTGGATCCTCCACGGAAGACATGGCAGTGGGATTGAGGAGGTCCTCAAACTATTAATTCACCATCTGATAATGGACAAGTTTATGAATCAAACTTATTTACACCAGACACTGGAGTCGGTGTAAATTTTCTAACTTAAATTGTAATATTAAAACAATGTTTTGAGAAAGTTGCCATTAAAACACATGTATACTAGTTTTTTTTTGTTTTTTGTTTTTTTTTTTGCAAAGTGCAAATGTATACAAGTCATGTCAACTCAAATCTCAAATCTATGAAATTGCTAAATCAGAAAAATCAGAGCCACGACTGAACTGTAACTCGTTTTTGCACATTTTGCAATTGAAAGCACCGTCACCTATTGAGTAGGGTGAATACAGAGAAGCTCAGATTGGGCCATGCTGACAGAAAACATGTTGGTCCTTGTATTTATTGAAGTGTGTAACATTGATTGTGTTGCAGGGAGTTCCAGCAGGTGGCACTGTGGTGATGATCCTGCTGCAGTCTGTGGAGTCTGGAGTAAACTGCAGCTTCAGAGGAGTCTCAGAGAGAGAGAGGTGAGTGAGAAACAAGCAAGTGTTGCTCTCAGGAAGTGAATCACTGAGCAAGTCAAGAAGTGTTTGAGTAAATGTACTGACTGACTAATCGAGTAACTTTGTAAGCAGTTAAGTAACTACACAAGTAGCTGATTAAGTAACTTGTAATGAAATGAGTAAGTAAATGAACCTGTGAGTACGGGGTGAGTTTATCACTTTATAAATAGGTAAGTATCTTGGAATTGGATGAGTAACTGTGTGATTGTAAGTATATCTATATGTCGATATATGTGTGTATGTACTTTATTAGTTCATTTCAGACATGTTCAAAATCCACACAAAACACACATACCCTCCCACACACACCCACAAGACACGTGTCGAATTGAACATGTCTGAAAAGAGGCAGGATCAAGAAAACCCCCCCAACTAATTTAACACACATATAAACACCTATACATATATATAATCATACACACATACAAATAAACTTTGTAAGAAAGCCATGCGTGTATCCTGATGAATTTTATAGTTTTACAATTGATAACTTCAAACATAATCATTCAGACAGTGCGCCCATTGTTTTCTTCCCCAGCACCAACACAAGATACACACTCATACACTCCTAAGCGGTCCTATTCACAGTGTTGCTGACACTCATATAAACTCACTGCAGGTCTTCCTTCCTTTACTTGTTGATTCTTCTACATTGTTTCAGTTCTTAGTTTGTTCCAAACCATCTCTCCACTGACCGAAGTTCACTTTCTCTTCATGGTGGTTCAAACACTCCTGGTTTTGAAGTTAATGTCTCTCCTGTCATCATAACCCCCCTCTATCAGTAAAGATAGAGGCTGTGTCTTGTATGACTTTGAACATCAGATTAGTTGTTGTAAAATCCACCAGACCTGTGAGTTTTAGTCGACTGGAATCTTCGAATAAAGCTTTAGTGTGGAGGAGGAACCTGCTGTCAGTCATCCTGATGGCTCTTTACTGGACTGCACAGCGGTCGGAGTGAAGGTTTATAGGTGTTGATCCAAACTTCCATGCAGTAATTCAAGTATGGCAATATTGGTGAACAATATATAAACTGTAGAGTATTGTTGTTTCAGAGATAATTTGCTTCTCTGAGGAAATACTGAAGTGTCAGGGTGAGAGGGTTAGGCTTTTATTTTGAATATCTGAGACTCTTTACTTTTTCACCCTCTATCATAACTTTTGAGTCTCTGTTCCCCTCATAATTTCAAACAACATGAATTTTGTTTTGTCTAAATTTAGTGAGAGTCTATTAAAAATCCAATGACTTCTTGTAATTGGTTCATTTTTGAGTTTTGACTCCTGTGAGCTGTTCTTTATCCTCCCCTGGACAAAAACGGATTAAAAGAGGTAAGTACCTGTATAGGTAGGTGTGGAGGTAACTTTCTAATAAGCTAATTAATTCACATGGTAAATAAGGGGTAATTATATCAGTGAGTGTTGATGACAAATAACGAGGAGAGTGATGAATGGAGTAACTATTTAAGTAACTGAAAGTATCTGAGAAAGAGAGAAAATATGTACATCAGGAAGTAACCGAGTGAATAAATGTATAACTGTGTTGCTGCTGTGACAGTAATCATGACTTCATGTTTTGGTGCTTCTCATGCAATAATCAGCCTCCATAGTGTTTATCTGAGGATGATTTATAGAGGAAACAACATCCAGACAGTGTCACTTCTTGCTCATTACCCTGCAGCCAGTTTGCATTTGTTTCTTTATCTGCTGCAACATCGATGATCAGATTCCTGCACCAGATCGGAGCAAACAGCTGCTACATGCTCATATGAGGCCCAGCAGCTTTCCCAGCTGTTTGCTCAGAGCCGTGCAGAGCCGTGCGGGTTCGGTGCAGACGCAGCTGCAGCTGTGGTGAAGTGGGAGGTGGCGCCGCCGTCGTTTCTCGCTGCTCCGCGACCACATCCTCCCTCCTGCTCCTCTGCAGGGTTTCATGACCTGGTTCCACTTTCCGCTGTGAGCGAAGGAGAACTTCCTGTTGTCGTCTGGTGGATCTCTCACTTACATTTACTGACAGTTTTATATGATGAGGAAAGTGTATGTTTGTTTAGCATATCTCTCATCGAACAGTTTTATTTTTTAACCCACGATGAATTAATCATACAATACAAAGTGTTATTTACCCAAAAAACACACTGAATGTAAGTCCATTTAAATTTGTATTTTGAGAAAAGAATACCTTCAGTCAGCCTGTTCAAGTCAAGTTCAAGCACGTTATTTCACTGTCTGCACTCACCTAGAGTAGAAAATGTTCTTGTTTACTTTAAATCAAACGCGCCCAGCTCTGTGGTTTCATGCTATTTCAAAAAATACTGTGATAAAAACAGCTGCGTTTATAATTAGCACAGTTTTTAGTTGATAAGAAAATGAAGAAATGCTGAACTTCTCAAATGAAACTGTTTTCAGACCTCCTACATGTTCTTATCTGCTGATCAAGTGTGAGTTGCCACACACATCCTGTGACATTTACATCTGTCTGCTGGAAAATATGACGAGCTCCGTGAAGAGCTGTGACTTTTCATCATGATGTGAGGAGAAAGAGGCAGTTTTCTCACAAATGAAGCAGTAAATCTCACTTTATGGAAAAAAACACTAAATGTTCAGAGTACTTGTCCAAAGAGCTCTATTTATTAACAAAATGGTTGAAAATTAAGCAGAAAATCCGAGAAAAAGCAGGTGATATTCAAAAAACATTCAAGCCAGAAAGAAAATTGTTTCCATCAAACCAGAGGCTGATTGACTCAGTTATACAGGTACATTAAAAGAAAAAAGACAATGAATAAAATCAACTGGAGCTCATTTAAAATTCACAGAGAACGACTGAGAAATATCTTTTTAGATGTACATGCTGACAAAGTGACACATTTCAGTGACTTTTTTCCTCCCTCACATTGCATCTATTATATCATAAAAATCAAAAATCTCAAAATATTGAATTATTTCCACAAAATTAGATATTTTTTCACCCGACACCAAAATTAAACACCAGTAAAAAGTCAAAACCTTCAGTTGATGACTTGTAAGTGCAGAAAAAATAATGAGAACAATGAACTTTTTAATGAACTTATTTTATGTCAATGAATCGCTCTGCAATGCTGAAAAACTATGACAGATGTTCTATAGAGACATCAGATGGTCGTCTTCTGCTCTCAGCGTTTCCTCTTTGAACCCTGCAACAAGCACAAAACAGACAAGAAATCTTTTAACTTTCTGCTCATGAACTTAAACCATCCATCCATTTTCTATTCTGCTTCATCCTGAAGCTCAAAGTCCAGGAATTCAGAATCATTTTTTTCACCTCACATGTGTGATTTTGGACTGGGAGGAAATAAAGCTTCATCCAAATCTGTTTTTGACAATAATTCTTCCTGTAAAGTGACTTTATATGATCGTTATATCTCATGTCAGCTGGTGGAAAGACGAGAAGAAGGAAACATGAAGGAGTTTTGAGATGAACAGTCACAAACCTGAAGTTTCCACATGACGAATCCCACGAAGGCTCCGTAGGTGCAGCTCTTCACGATGAAGACGCAGTAGGAGAGTTTGGCTTTTTGAGTGATCCTCAAATAGTTTTCTGCTCAAGGAGAAGAAATGACACACAGAGGAAACTGTTAGAGGGGGGGAAACATTAAAATATCAAATACTAAAGAATCCAAAAACAAATATGCAAAAAAATGCTTTTTTCCTGCACTTTGGCTCCATGAAGTGTTTTTAAAATACTGATGGATTTGATCTGTTGACTGCGGCCGTGGTGCTCATGTGCAGCAGCAGCATTTCCTCCGTCTATATGAAGACGGAGCCTTTTCCAAAAGTTTTATTTCCACTGTCTCCGCGTAGTGTTGTTGTAAGTGGAGCCTAAAAAGTCACCTCTTCTGTAATTATCATCAACTAGTTATTAGTTTTAAATGAATGAGAACTGCGACCATATATGGCCAGTTGCTCAGTAAAAGGTTGAAACTTCAAGGTTTTTGTTGTTGTTGTTGCTCTCGCTGGTGTTTCCTTAGTTTTTCAGTGATGTGACTCAATAAATGAGTAGAAAACATGTATAGAAACAAAACAGCGTGTTTACCTCTCGTGTTTCCAGTGGAGTTACCTGATGGGAAAAGTAAAACAGATTAGAGAACATGTTTTTCCACAATGATTCAAAGATTTTTATCAGTTTTCAAGTAACAAACCTTGGATCCCTTTAATCGTGTGTTCGAACACAATGTCTTTTGTCCCATTATAGAAAGTGACGGAACAGGTGAATGTGTTCTCAGGCTTTTCCCAGATTTCTGTGAGGACCTTCAGCCTGCTGGTGATCCTGTAGTATTTTTCTTTGACCCTCTTGGCAGCGCTGTCCGTCGCAGCTTTGTCACATTTTCCCGCGCTGCATTTCCAGGACACGCTGACATGGTCCGGGTAGAAATCCGAGGCCACACACACCAGCGTCGTCTTCTTCTTTTCCCTTTTTGTCTTCGTGTCTTCGGCCTTTGAGGGGCGAAGGATTTTAACTCTCGGCGGGGTGATGTCAAGTCCATCTTCTGCAAGAAATCACACAGGAAGTAAAATTTGATCAAGAACGGTTAGCCTTGTTCCCTTTCCCACAATCGTCGACCCAAACAGAACCACCAAACCTGAGAACCTCCTGCTGAAGAAACAATCCAACACAGCAGAGTGTTTCCTCGCTTTTCTATTAGAAACTGCATTAACTTCTGCAGACGTTTGAGCTTGAGTAGCTCAGCCGTCACTGGTTCACCTCTTTCCCTTCTTTTTTTTTTTGATGATGTTCATTGATAAAAATCATTTTTTCGACAGTGTCTTGTAGATTAAAGTAAACATTCCAAAACATCAGTGGAGATCAACATGTACATCTTTTCATTGCACCACTTTGAATATTTCTTCACTATTTACTAATTAGTGTTAATTTTAATAATTTTATGATGATACAGTTGATCAGTGTAAGTGAACTTCACTCATTTTTCTCATTTTAAGGACTTTTGCACCATCAGTTCACCGATGAATATTTTTCTCCTGCTTCATTAGTTTTTTCCACACGGAGTGAAAATTTGACACTTTTCCATCCAACGCAACTACAACTAGAAATGCTGCTTTTTAAATGAGATAATTTAGTAGAGTTGTGACTGCAAGGTAATTGATCTCAAGTTTAAGTTGAAGAGAATTCAACATTTTTGACACTTTCTCAAATACATTTATTCTTTTAATCACAGTATTTTTCAAAAACTGAGCACATAAAACAGGTCAGTAAAATTATCATTCAATGATCAATGTTGCACAATGTTTTGTATCAAGTTTTTCCAGTTTGTTAATTACATAAGTAACAATAAATATTCTCCCACAGTTTTCAAAGTTTTAATTCTTTCAACATGACATTTTTTTATTTTCTCGAAGTATCTCACATTAAGATAAGATAGTTTCTCTGTCTTGGCGTGCTCCAAGTGAAGGTATTTGATAATTTTAGCATGATTTTGTGTTTCTTTCAAGTTAATGTTCATGCATTAAAGAATATATGATTAAATAAGAACTTAAACCAGTGTTGAATTTTGAAATATATGATTAAATTTATAGTGAAATGAAGCAATCTGGCTCTGCACTTGTCATCATAATGTAATGACCCATTTATTTTAGCAGTTTGTGAAACAAACTGACATTTAAAACATAAATACATGGCAGAACTGTCTTTAAAAAACTTATATTTTAAGGCGTCCTTTGTATAAAGAATTTCTAGTGACTGTATGTTGAAATTTGACCTGCTTCCAATGTGAGAAGTATTCAGTAATATATAAAATACAGCAGCAAGACTGGATAACCAGTGAGAAAAGTAACCATTAAGTGGAATTTTTACATTATAAATCTTAAAATATGTAAGTTTTGGGCCAGTTTCATGTTGTGTCTATTCTATCACGCAGAGTTAAGATTTTCAATGTGTTTTTCACTATTTTACTGGAAGAACTATCTTTTTTTTTTCTTCCATTTTCAGTTACAGATATAAACTGAAACTTTAAAATAAGTGTCCTGTGGAGACTCCAAGTTGGATAAAATAACAGAAGATCCATAAATTCCTGCAGCTCTGCAGACTGCACGCATTTGCCCTGGATTCATGTGTGCAGGAATAACTCAGATATTTATCTAATTAAATAAATCTTACCTTCTGTTCCTCAATTTCAGCAGGATCTTCATGGAACACGTAAATCCAACATTAACTCCAGATAATTTAATTTTAAGTCACATCTGGATTTCACCTGTTTTGCCCTCTAACAGATCTTTTAGCTTGAATTTCATTTCCTTTTTAAGGTAATTTTTCTGCATTCTACTTCACTCAAGTTCTCACAACTCGAGAGACACTTGGGTTTTTTTTCTCCCACAGTTACCTGCTTAAAAGAAGAGTAAACATGTTTTAATTTCTCGTCTTTCTTACCCAGAACGGTGAGTTTGGTGCCGCTGCCAAAGTAAGCTGGTTCGTACTGGTTCACACTGATTCACAGCTGTAGATAAAACTGCTCACGCTAGCTGCTGACACACTTTACGCTCAGTTTCTGACAAAGAATAAACCTTTTTCTCACTTTGACCTCCTCAAATCTGCTCTATAAAGGCATAAACTGACAAATTTAGGCTTCTTTTTTTTACCTTAAAATCAATAAAAGTTGAATTACTGCAGTAATTATAAACACTCAGATCATTTATCAGTATTTTATGTGTCAGAATTGTGAAATTGAGAAACGTGTGTTTTCTTACCTAAAACTGTGAGTTTAGTTCCAGCTCCAAAGTAAGCTTCTGACTGGGAACTCACAGTACTCAACAGAGATGATGAGAACTGACTGTGAGATTAATAATCCGGGCATCAAGCCAAAAGGTTTCAACCAAAACAGTTTCAGCCAAAATTTCACTCTTAGCTCACTTTGCAGACAGTTTTAACACAAATAAGTGACATATAAATCTCAAATCGGCAGTTTAAGTTGAAGTTTTCTTACCTAAAACTGTGAGTTTTGTTCCAGCTCCAAAGAAAGCTTCAGAGAAGGAACACGGAGACTTTCAACGGTTACAAAAACGCTTCCTCTAAACTTTTTTTTTTCTTTGTGGCTCTTTGAAAACACTCAACAGCATCTGTCTCTTTGCCATGTGAAGCCCTTTCAGTGAATTTAACAGGATCTCAGTGAGATTGTTAATTTTCATTCTCCAGCAGCAAACATGTGACTGAAGTGACAGAAGTCTGATGTCTGATAAAGACTTGAATAAATGTGTTTCCTGTAGATTAAGCCAACTGCTTCTTTTTTCTCTGAATTGACAGTTTTTCTTGAAAATCTTCCTGCTCGACATTTATCCTCCTCAGATGTTTTTGTCAGTAGGTTCTTAAGGACAAATTTCAGTTTATTTCTTACTTGAAGCGGAAGTTTAATTTTTTACTCCGTTACCATCACAAGAAAAAGACCTCACATGAAACTATGCTGTAAATCAAAGCAGTTCTCCTCTTTATGTTTTGTTGTAACTAATCAAATTTCATGTTTCCTTAAAACTTCTATCAACAGTCTGAAGGACTTCTCAGGAGAAACATTTGTTTCTTACTTACCGAGAACAGTCAATTTTGTTCCTTGGCCAAAATAAGCTTCGTCCCGACACAGAGATTGAGACTCATAACAAAAAGACCTCCGTATATCAGCTCCAACTACAGTCACTTTATAAGACAATATTCTCATGTGGACGGATTAATTCTAAAGATTTGGTTGAACATTTGACCATAAAACATGGATCTTACCTAAAACGGTTAACTTTGTTCCTCCACCAAAATAAGCTTCAGCAGCAGTAGAGTCACAGTGGAGACGATCAGAACTCAAACTGCACCAGATGCTGCTCTCACATCCCTTTTTCAATCAATACATTCTAACTAAAGCAATCTGCAGCGTGTTTTCTGAGCTTTTGGAGTGCATTATTCCTCTAAATGAGCACGTTTTAATGTGTTTTGTGGATTCAGATGAATTAATAATTAGAGCTTTTATTTTCTTTTTCAGATTAATATGTAGATTTGTGTCATGTCAGATGGAGTCAATATCTGGAGTCTTGTGTACATTTGTATTAACAAAGGGATTTAGTCCTGAAGTGTCACTTAATTTTTTCACCTTTTCTCATTCTTCAGTTAGACTTCAACAGACCGCCTAATGTCTACACTTACAGTTTTAATACGACCATGCATACTGTTTTCAACATATTAAGACTTGTAAATATGTAAAGTGAAGGATATATGAGAGGAAATGTCGCCTTACTTACCGAGAACAGTTAGTTTTGTCCCTTGGCCGAAATAAGCTTCGTACTGACACAGAGATTGAGCCTCATAACAAAAAGACCTCCGTATATCAGCTCAAACTACAGTCAATTTATGAGACAAGATTCTCTTGTGAACGGATTAATTCTAAACATTTGGTTCAATATTTGACCATAAAACATGGATCTTACCTAAAACGGTTAACTTTGTTCCTCCACCAAAATAAGCTTCAGCAGCTTGAGAATCACAATGCAGACGATCAGAACTCAAACTGCACCAGATGCTGCTCTCACATCCCTTTTTCAATCAATACATTCCAAATACAGCAATCTGCAGCGTGTTTTCTGAGCTGCTGGAGAACATTATTTTCTTAATCAGCACGTTTCAATGTGTTTTTGTGGATTCAGATGAAGAAATTAGAGCTTTTATTGTCTTTTTCAGTTATTATATAGATTTGTGTCATGTCAAATGGATGTGTAGTCAATATCTGGAGTCTTGTGTACATTTATATTAACAAAATGATCTGATCCTGAAGTCTAACTTAATTTTTTCAGCTCTTCTCATTCTTCAGTTAGACTTCAACAGACCGCCTAATGTTTACATTTACAGCTTTAATATGACCACACATCCTGTTTTCAACATGTTAAGACTTGTAAATATGTAAAGTGAAGGATATATGAGAGGAAATGTCGCCTTACTTACCGAGAACAGTCAGTTTTGTCCCTTGGCCGAAATAAGCTTCATAATTGACACAGAGTCGAAGCTCCAGAGCAAAAAGCTGCCAGCAGACTTTCTACAGAGCTTCAATAAAGATACTGCCAGATTTAGGGTCCTTATCACAAAATTCACTGCTTTTCTTTTGAGTTCTTATTGCTTTCTTCCCATAGACTCCATGTATAGTTGACTTGTCTTACCTAAAACAGTGAGTTTTGTTCCTCCACCGAAGTAAGCTTGATCGGAACCAGTGTCACAGTGCAGACGATCAGTGCTGAAAACAGCCTGACACGCTGCTGCTTTTTACACCTTTTCTCCTGTTCTTTGGAAGTTTCATCCATCGTTTTAACCACAGTATAACAAATCTACAAAACGTGAGGCTGTATACACACTTTGAAAAGCTTCATTTTCCAGTGAGACAGCAGGAGTTTCTTACCTAAAACAGTGAGTTTTGTTCCTCCACCAAAGTGAGCTTCATAACCAGAGTCACAGTGCAGACGATCAGAGCTCAAAACACACAGCTTCTACATTAAATTCTGACTGCTGGGTTTTTTTCTCAATCACAGTCTCATCACAGTTTGGTTGAATTGCTACAACAAACTTCATGGATTAAGACACACTGAGCTGATTATAAATGATAAAAAAAAATCGGATTGCATTTGTTCATCTTCACTTACCGAGAACGGTCAGTTTTGTTCCGTGTCCGAAGTACGCTTCGTTAGCGTTGTCACAGTGTAAAAATCCTTAGCATGAAACCTCCGTTTCATCCTGACTTACTTAACACCAAAGTAAATCTGTTTTCAATGTTCTTCCCATTAAAAAAGCATTCAGCCTTTATGAAGAAAAGTAATATTCTCTTGAATTATTCTTATTTTCCATTTTTACTAAGCAAACGCTGAATCACCACTGCAGAACCTGAAACTAAAGTTTTCACTTTTGAGTTTTTACTGACATTGTTTGATTAAAAATGGAGGTTTAAAGTGAAATATTTACATAAATCTGTGACTCTGGTTTCTCTCCCAAAAGGTCGCAGTGTTCAGTTAGTTTAATAATTTAACTTTTTGTTTTCTTTTGAACATCAACCGAATGTTTCCACTGTTTTAAGTCCAGTTTAGAGCAGCGATGTGACGTTTTCAGGAATCAGACTTACCCAAAACAGTCAGTTTCGTGCCTTTCCCGAAGTACGCTTCGTTGTTATAGTCACAGTGCAATAATACCATGCATGAAACCCCTTTTTTAATCACAATCATCTTTAAAGATGCCTCATATATACTTTTCCCGTCTCTATTAAAGCCTGCATATGTTAAAAAGCTCAAAGTACGTCTTTAAAAGTAAGTTTTCTCTATTTTGAAGTCGAGCTTTATTGACAACACTGAGCAATAACAGGGAGCATCAAACTCGGTTTTTTCATGAATTTTTTGAAAGAAACTTTTTACTGAAACTTTGATGTTGAAAACAACATTATTAGATTGAGAATAAAGAAGAATTAAAGTGAGATATTTACCTAAAACTGTGAGTCTGGTTCCTTGCCCGAAGTAAGCAGGTTGAGTGTTGGTCACAGTGTTCACACTCAGTTCAATATATCAGATATTAGGTTAAATAAACACTTTTTCCTCTATTTTAAGTCTAATAACGTGATGCGAAGCTGCAAGACGTCCAACTTACCCAGAACAGTGAGTTTTGTTCCTTTTCCAAAGTAAGCTTCAGTTCCAGTGTCACATTGAGTTCGTCCTCAGCTAAAAAGTCCCTGAAGTTTTCACAATCGTTCTGTTCAAAGATTTTACAAGAATCCACGGGATGAAAACATTTCAACAACACAGACTGAGTTTTAAAAGCTCCCATTATGAATTCTTTCTCAGGTGAAATAAAGAAATCATCCAGAATCTTCAGAGATGAATGAAAAGTAACAAAAACATTGTTTTCATTGTGCATGAAGTGGATTTTCAGTCTCTGAAGTGTCTTTCGATCCTGCTGGGCTTCAGATCGGTGATTTCTGCTCCTCAAAAGTGTCCCATGCCGCAGGCAGCCGTCTCCACAGTGTGTTTCAATGGCAGGAGGTTTTTGTACGGCGGCTCTATGGGGTTGTATCACCGTGGCCCCCTGTCCCCACGGTGAAAAAGCATCACACAAAAACCTGCCCGTGTTTTTCTCTGCCTCCTCCCTCCTGCCTCCGTATCTCAGCCTCCATCTGAGAGCTGCTGTGCAGCTGGAGCTGACGGAGGCCCGACCGGGGCCGCCGCCTCGCCGCTGCTATTTCTGTGACTGCTAAGAAAAGAAAAGTGCGCTTTGTTTGTGTTTGTTTGTTTGCTTGTTGGCGGAAGTGACGCCTCTGGTGGTCACAGCTTTTCATCCAATCAAATCGGCGTGGCTGATGCTGCTGGTGTGATCATGACTCTGTCTGCCGTCTCTTTCTCTTTCCGTCTGTTTTCTTGTCCAGAGGCAGTCATTGAGTCTTTTGTCCTTCACTAAATCTGGTCGACCAAACAACACACTGAACGAGTCGACATGACGTTATACTTGAGCCTGCAGAGTGAAACGAATCACACATTTCATACCTTGATGCTGTGATTTAAAGCATCAACCAAGCAGGAGTGCCACAGGGTGGAGCAGTGGTTCGCACTCTCACCTCACAATGAGGAGGTCTGGGTTCAAATACTGGTCGGGGCTTTCTGTGCGGAGTTTGCACATTCTGCCGGTGTGTGGGGGTTTCCTCTGGCGAGTCTAGTTTCCTCTCACAGTCCAACAGCATGCATCTGAGATGTCTTGGTGAGGTGGTTGTGTGTGTTGGTGCGTGTCCTGTGATGACCTGGTGACCTGTCCAGGGTGTGTCCTGCCCTCTGGGATTGAGTCCAGCAGCCTGCAGCCCAGCTCAGGATGAAGCTCTGGACAAGACAGGCTTAGAAAGACCAGTCTCAGAAAGAACTCTTCTGGATTTGATTGATCTTTTAACAATTTATCATAATGATAATCATGTAAATAAATGCAAAAACAAATTTAATGCCCAGCATGAAGCCAGTAATTTCTACTTGGTGTCTTCCCTGTTCATTTTGTTCGGGTTTGTTTGTTTTTAGCCGCCACTCTTCAGTGTAGTCCCACATGAACCCTGCAGAGGTCAGTGTGTGATAACCTCACATGCTTTCATTCTCACACAGAATTAAACAATAACAGGTAATGTAACACAGAGGAGACACTGCAGGGAAAAACTGAGTCTTTTTGAGAACATAAGAATGAACACACCTGCTGACTTATCTGGACGTTTCATCTGTGTGGTGATGAAAACATCAATGAAACATGAAGGGGAATTCCTCTATTTCTTTAACCTGCTCTGCTTTTCTCTATTTGTTTATAGTCTTTCACTTTTTATTCAGGATGATTATGTGCTGCATGTGTAATCTAAAGGTATTTCTTGAACCTTTTCTCTCGTCAACTCATCTCCAGGTTTCTCTTCAAGTTGTTGTTCAGCTGCTGATGCTTTTTGAGACGTTGTGCTTTGCTGGATGCACAGTAATACACAGCTGTTTCTCCAACATCAACAGAATGTATTTGCAGCGTAAACTTGAGCAGTGAAGGTCGTTCTGAAGTGTGCTTGATGTTGAAGTCAGTCAGTTGTTGTTTCCCATTGTCTACACCGAGAGAATGAGTTATCATCTTCATCCTGGCATTGCTGCTCTGTTTGTACCAGTACATGAAGGGATATGTACTGTCGTCCTGTTCACAGTGGATGGTTGCAGATGCGTTGCCTCTCCTGCTGATTATAAATGGAGGCTGGTGAATTTTTACACCACTTGAGAAATCTGGAAAAAACGTAGCATAAAGAAAACAATTAAACACAGACCATCAATACTGTGAAAATATTTGATTGAATGAAATGGGGAAAATCTTCTTACTGGTAAAAGTTAGAAGTACTACCACGAAGACTTTCATTTTCAGGCAGATTTAAGATAGCCACTCAGTTATTTCTCTTTCTTATGTATCTATTTCGTGATCACTCTCGTCTTGTTTCTAGCGAAGCAGCTGCAGATGTAAAACTTCGACCATCCAAATGTCTGAATGACGCTGTGATCCTCCAACACCACCTTTCACTGGTTTCTCTGCACAGCAGCAGACTCCTAGTGGACACTGAGCTGCAACTACAGAAGAATGTGAAGCAAAGAAACAGAAATACATAAATGGTGACTCAAGAAATGCAAAATGAAATAACATGTCGATATAGGCTACTGAATAGAAACATAAAATACACCCAGTGTGAGGAACCAAACATGTTTCAGGTAGTCCTTTTATTAAGTTTTCAAAAATGGTGCTTTCATGTATAAATGATTGCAGTTCAAGCGATGTAGGAGTAACTTGTTTGTACAACAAATTTGCAGTGTTGTTTTCACATCTGACTGATCAACCCAGACATAGTAACTAACATATTCCTGCAGCCACACCTGAGAAACCCACGGACTCCAGTATCGGCTCTTCACTTGGTGGCGGAGGGCTTGTGTCAGCCTCCCTTTGAGCCACTGACAGCAGAGGAGCTACACTGGATGCCAAGACTACATTTTGCTGGTCCTTACCTTGGCGAAGCATGTGGGAGGGGTCACACTTCACCTCTCTGCTCATTATGCCTGAGGTGGCATCCGGACGTTTGGGGTGCCACTTTAAATCCAAATGTTGCCCTTTTCCCAAAGGTGCTGTCGGGTCTACCGGCTGTTCAGCCTGTTCAGCTCGCATGATATGGCTCTTCATTGAGCATTCCTCGAGACAGGGAGGAACTCTTGTGCCCAGTAAGAGCCCTGGCATGCTATATTCACGAATTTGTACTTCTGAACAGCCTTGATCTGTTATGGGGGAGCCAGAGGCTCTGCTCTCTCCAGGCAGCGCTCCACCATTGGGTGTGTGTTGCCACTTCATCAGAGTGGTTTTCACATCCTGGTTCGCCCTGAGGGGAGTACGACTGGCTGACATACGTGCCGCTTCCTCCTGGATGTGAATGCCACCTTTCCCCATCCACTGAACGTGGTCCTTGGCTCTGCAGAGGCTTCTCAGTGAGGCTTGTCTCTGGGATTTCTCGTGACTACGCTGGTATTAGTCATTCAGTGCTTTCAGCACGGCCTTCTGGCTGTCAGGAGGGATTCATAACTAACAAAACTTAACACTGAACAAAGTAATAAATACTCATGATATGGAAATAATCACAAATATGACACCTGAACAGCGCTGTCCATCTTTTAACAAGTTAAAGCATGGTGCAAATGTACTGTGTTAGCAATGGCCTGTGTCATACAGTGTTTGTGGCCCCTTCAAGAGAGGCTCAGCTATCTTGACCAGTGTGGAGCAGTGAGCGATATTAAATGACATCAGACGATTGAAGGAGCTGTTGTTGGCTTTGTGGCAGAGTTAGCTGAGTGTTAAAAACACTGGAAGTGCTGGAAACTAAAAGAATAAGTGCTACATTCTGAAAGCGCTGAGTTGATTCTTGTTTTCTTTGCTTTCTGGACTTCTGTGAAGGAAGGGCGTTAACCCACAGAGTGAGGACAGATTGAGCCGTGGAGCAGAGCTGAAAGCTTGCTGCCCGCGGGCTGGAGGCTGAAGCATTGAAGTTACCTCCTGGATAGCAGCAGTCAGACACTCAAACGTCACCTTCAGTGTCATCAAACCACACGTTGGTGTGTTCATGGCTTTTAATCCAAATATGAATCAAAGTGTGTATTAAAGTTTATTTAGCCTTTTTTTGTGTTTCTGAGTTGCAGGGGTGGCCTCCGAGTGATTGGATACTTACATTTTTGTCAGCAGACCTTCCCATCCTTCCAGACAGAGTCTGCTCTCTCCGTCCACCAGTTTTTCACTCTCTGGGTGTCTTTGTAGACGGAGCTACGGCCTGATGGCTTCACACAGTCACTTTTCAAAGTAGCATCCATCATGTTTTGTTTGCTGTGGCGCTCTGGCATATGCGTATACCGGTGCGACCCCCCCTTCGCACGCCAAATATTTGGATAATCGTCATTAATTCGGCCCGAATATCTGGAGGGCGGAAACAGCTATTCGGACCAGCCCAACTTCAGTGTCATCAAACCACACATGTTGGTGTGTTCACAGCTTTCAGTCCAAATATGAATCAAAGTGTGTGTTATGCACTGTAACATGTTAACACTGCACATGTAACATGGCTAATGCCTGCCAGCATTAGCCATGCAGCTACCTGAAGGCAGGACATGGCCATATGGATGGACTCTGTTGATCTCATGAATGTTTTGTTGGTACTGAGTCTTCAGAACAGGGTACAGCTTGTCTCGGTACTGTTCATCCATTTTTTTTTTCTTTGGTAAATTCTTTCGGTCCATTGTTTCAATACAATCGAGTGTCTCTCAGCACCTGATGTAGTGATTCTCGATATAATCAAAGATGGTGGTCACGGCCCACAGTGCTTTGCTAAATGATGTAGACCAGTGTTTCTCAAACTTTTTAAACCAAGTACCACCTCAGAAAAAAAATAGGCTTTCCAAGTACCACCATTATGACCAAAGTAAAAAAAAAAAACAACTCTTCAAATGAAGACAACACACAGGAAGCAGGTGTATTTCTAACAGTCTTGGTCTTTATGTTTCTGTTTAATTCAGTCAGCCACAGTTAGCAAAGGCAGAACACTGAAACTGTCACACAAAGGGGCAACTCTCCCTCTCACTGACATCCTCTCTCTCTCTCTCTCTCTCTCTCTCTCTCTCTCTCTCTCTCTCTCTCTCTCATGCACTCATGCAGCGTCATTTGTTGCTAACGCTAGCAGATGCGGGTGACGCTTCAGCTACGCTGCTTAATTAGCCTCCTGATAGCCTCGTGTTCGCTTCACTGTCGTCAGCTTCAGTTTCAGCAGGGCTGCTGGTTGTATTCTCCTGTTCTGCACTTCTTTTCCTCACAGCTCCTGTTCGGAGCCACATTTGTGAAGTTTTCGGACCTCTCGTTTCACCTCTGCACGCTCATGACGGTGAAGCTAAGCTAGTTTAATCGTTGATGATGTATGTGCACGCAGTGACTGAACGTGACCACGTCGCAGTCCAACACATATTAGAAGAGAAAAACTGAATGTGAATTACAGTTGATTTGACATGTTTTAATTTGAAATTATTATGTAGTTTGGTAGTAATATTTGTTACTGAAAGTTTTGACTTTTAACTAATCTTCAAAGAATGTATACAGTTCTGTGATTCCCCCGCGTACCACTAGAGGGAGCTCACGTACCACCAGTGGTACGCGTACCACAGTTTGAGAATGGAGGATGTAGACTTTCGCGCCCACAACTGCATCAGGCGCAAGCATGTCGTATTACATACTTTCACGTTCTGTGCATTCAGGAGTTCTTTTACAGGCTATTGTGACTCAATTTTTTTATTTTTTTTAAATCAATTGACATTTAAACCAGTTTGAAGATTTTAAACTGATTCTCGAAACATTGATACATCCCTATTTTCCATAAATCCCTCATCCTCACCTCGTTTCCACAGTTTTCTCCTCTAGTTGTTGTTCAGCTGCTGATGCTTTTTGAGACAGTGTGCTTTGCTGGATGCGCAGAAATACACAGCTGTTTCTGTAACCTCAACTAAAGGTGCAGTTAAAGTAAACTTCAGCAGTGAAGGTCGGGCATATTGGTTTTTCACATTCACAGAGTTCCCTGTAAGGCGCCCTTCACCGACACCAAAAGAATAAGCTGCCATCTGCATCGAGCCATCGCTGCTCTGTTTGTACCAGTACATATAGGTATATGTACTGTCGTCCTGTTCACAGTGGATCATCACAAAAACATCCTTTCTTCTCCCAATTATAAATGGAGGCTGGTGAATTTTTACACCACAAGAGAAATCTGAAAATGAAGCAGAAAGAAAACAAGAAAGCACAGACCATTAATACTGAGAAAACATTTGATTGAATGAAATGAAAAAATCTTCTTACTGGTGAAAATCAGAACTGCTGCCATGAAGATGTTCATTGTCATGCAGATTTAAGATGAACACTCTTCGTTTTCTATGTGTTGCGTTTGTATTTAGGGTCAACTCTCTTGTCTTCTTTCTGGCTAAGCAGCTGCAGATATAAAACTTCGACCATCCAAATGTTTGAATGATGCTGTGATCCTCCAACATCACCTTTCACTGGTTTCTCTGCACAGCAGCAGACTCCTAGTGGACACTGGGCTGCACAAACTTGAAATTCCACACAGAAACATACTTCCTATACCTGTTTGAATTGTAGCAACCCATATTCTTAAAACATGTAACGTAGAATCAAAACATGCCATATCATTCTCTACACAGCAGCAGACTCCTAGTGGACACTGAGCTGCAACTACAGTAGAATGTGAAGCAAACAAAAACAAACATGTCAATGTAATCTGACAGTGATTTAAGAGACATGATAATATGTGGATAAGTTTGATCACATGTATTGATGCTTCACAGTTGTTGAACACAAGCTGTAGCTTCCCCGTTACAGACCATGATCACCTTCAGTCATGATTGTTTTAATAATGTGCACATCGTTGTCCATATGTAGTGTCTACACAGCAATGTCTTAAGTGAAAACGCATTGTTTTGCACACAATCATATCCACCCCTACAGACTACAGAGTCACAATGTTTCGAAAACAAAAAGGATGTTTTTGGACTGTTTGAGTTCCTTCCTGTGCATCATCTGTGGCTTTATTTGTATGACTTCCTGGACTGTGTGTGTCACTGTGCCTGGCAGCGCAGTAGTAGGTGCTGCTGTCGTTGAGAAGCAGCTTGGTGATTTGAAGAGAGAAGCTGGTTTTGTCTGTATTGAAGTGTGGCTCAAAGCGGCCCGTGGTTTCATACTCCTTTGTAAGAAACTCTATTTGGGCTCCTTGGTGGCTCTGTCGGTACCACAGCATGGTGTAGCTGTTCATGCTGGACCCTGAGCCCAGCCGGCAGTCCAGCGTCACTTTGTCTCCCGGGCGAGATGTTTGATCTCCAGACTGAAGAACGACGACACTCAGACCTGGAGCACACAGAGGTTTCACCATGTGGAATCATCTCGTGTCATGAAGGGAAGCTCTGGAAATGTGACTGTGACTCTCACCTGAGTGTAAAAGAAGTGACAAATACAGCAGTTTGACCAGCATGTTCCCTTTACGAGCTGCTCTCTGCTGAATGGTGCAAACTTCCCTCTTTTAGAACAAGGTGAAGTCACATGATCACATCAGGATGTCATCATAAGACCAACGATAATCTGATTCCCTTGGAGGACATTTGTCTTCAGAGTATTTCAGAGCAGATCCTGCTTCATTATATAATAGATTCAGTTTGACTTACATGCACCTGGATCAAGAATCTTTTTCTTTCTTTTTCAAAACTGTCTTGCCGTATGAACAGGGCAATTACTTTCAAACTTTGTCCTGAAACTGGGCACCAAATATTACAAATACATGCTTACAGTTACAAAACAGAACACAAATACATAACATATACATGTTAAAAAAAAGAAAAGAAATAAGAAGGCATAAGCTTTTCTTACTGGAGAAAGTTTATTCTTGACCCCCGCCTTCTCTCAGAGACAGGGAATGTTAATTGAAGTTCGGCTGTCAGTCATTCCATCATTTAAGCTTGTCTGTTTTTTGTGTCCATTGTACGATTGTAGGTGACTCAGGTTTCAACCAGCAGATTGTTACCATTTTTCTTGCAGTCTTTAACAGTAGATGTAGTGGAAATCTCAAAAATTGTGACTCTGGTCCTCCATGAATTCACAGTTTCTCAACCATTTGTTACTTATATTGCTTTTGGACAGAAAAGACTTTAATGGAGTCCTGAAGAACCTTCTTTTTATTTCCTTTTTTTTTTTTTTTTTTTTTTTTTTTTTGTTTAAATCTGACTCCCCACACCACGATGACATCCAGAGCAGACATTTTCCCAACTAATATAATCCAAAGTGATGTTAAAGGTGCTGTAGGCAGGATTTTGCTAGTCAATGCTAATTTTTCAGTGTTTTCTTTGGATTAAATGTTAGAGTATCCATTGATAATCCTTTAAGAGTGTAACATAACTGCACTACCGCGAGGGCGCAGCGTTTCTATCTGTCTCTGTTCTGAGCTGAAAAGGAATCTCGACAGCTCCAGGTATCTTTGACCAATCAGAAGAGCCCATGAGGCTCTAACCGTGATTGGTCGAGGGGCGTTCGTCGCACATTCTTGTGGAAGGGGCTTAACTTGCGTGAGGGCGTGATGTCAGAGAAAACAGGACAGGATTGGCTGTGCTGGGTTTCAAATCGCCATCTCAGATGGGTCAAATCGCCATCTTGCTTAGGTAACCCTAAGCAAGATGACAGAGATGCGGACTCCTGCCCACAGCACCTTTAAGCTCCAACTCCGATTGCTGTTTTATTTGATTTACCTGACACATCAATCAACAATAGTTTGTACATCAATGACACTTGTTTTTTTTAAATTCCACCAGCTTTTTCAAC
Organism: Salarias fasciatus; assembly: GCF_902148845.1. Taxonomy (NCBI): domain Eukaryota; kingdom Metazoa; phylum Chordata; class Actinopteri; order Blenniiformes; family Blenniidae; genus Salarias; species Salarias fasciatus. The sequence goes on along the minus strand of NC_043763.1, from coordinate 22,207,355 downwards.
CAAATTAACAAAACATTTTTCAGTGTTTGTAGATTCATTTCTAATATGTTCCGATCAAAAACTTTTTAACCAACGGACCCCAGACTATGAAACCTGGTCCCCACTTTTCCTCCACCTTCACCCTGAGCACCGGTACACCACAGGGCTGTGTGCTGAGCCCCTTCCTGTACTGTCTCTACACCTGTGACAGCAGACCGGCTCACAGTGTCCTCCATCCTCCCTCATTGACATCTGCTCCACCCGGGGCCTCAATAGAGCTCATAACATTATCAAGGACAGATCACATCCCATTTCTCAGCATTTTGATCTGTTGCTCTCTTGGAGGCCATTGGCAGTCATTAAGAAATCAAGAGGGACCCTCCCTTCAAACATCATAGGTGAAATATTTAGCAACGTGCAGTTACTCATCTTGCACAATTGTATGTGAGTGTATTGGGAGCTCACGCAGCCTTTCATCAGGCTGCTGAAACCAAAGTGTGTTTTTAGTCAGGGTTTCTCATCAGACCACATCACTGTGTACTGGCAGCGCAGAAATACACAGCCGAGTCTGTTGTGTTCACATTGCGAATGATCAGACCCCCATTTTTCACGTCTTCTCTTGTAATCTCAAAGCCAGTCTGGAACTGCTCCTCATAGCTCGGCTCGCTGCCCTGGTAGCGATATCCGATTAGATTCAAGCCAACTGTCTGGGTTTGCTGGTACCAGAGCATCCTAGTCAGAGCACTGTCATTGTGTTTGCATTTAAACTCCACTGTTTCTGTTTTGTGGACTATTTTGGGATGAGAGGGATCGAATTTAACACTCTTGGCTTCATCTGTGGGTTAAAAAAAACAGTTAATACAAGAAGAATAATCATAATGCTGTGTATAGCAATGCACAAAATGAAGATGTTTTGAAAGGTGATCTTACATGATGGGAGCAGGACGAGGAGGAGTCCGAACAGAGCTGGAGACATCCTGCAGGCGTGTGCTGCTGCCAGAGCCTGAAAACAAGAGCAAAAGTCTCATTGACAGGAAATCATGGAGGCTTTTTGAAGGAGTGTCATCAGACCACATCACTGTTACTGGCAGCACAGAAATAAAGAGCCGAATGTGACGGCTCTGCTCTCTGTACGATCAGAGCTCCTTCCACCACGCTCTTCCTGGTCAGCTTGAATTCTTTTTCAAACTGACCCTCGTAGTTTTGGGAGTTTTCATAGCCGTAGCCAATGAGAGTCATGGCCGTGCTGTCTCTTTTCTGCTGATACCACAACATCATCAGAAGGCTGCTATCGTCATGCTTGCAGTTCATGTGGACTTCACTGCTCTCTTTCTCCACCAGTGGAGACGACTGTTTGATTGTAACTGCGCTCACCTGACCTGCAGAGAAGAAATCAGAGAATTCAAGTCAACATTTATGCTGAATCTTAACGACTCAAAAAGGCCAGGATCAAATTTAGCATCTTATTGTGAACCAGATGGAGAGGAAGAGGATGGTTTGAACAGGTGAAGATATGATTGGCGACTGGTGAGGAGAAAGTGCTGCATGTCAGAAAGAAGGAGGGTGTTGTGATGTGACGGCTGATCCATCCTCACTCCCTCATGATGGAGGCTGGATGCCATGTGCTGTGCCTCCACCTGTTGGTCACATCTGTTCATGCAGCTTAATTTCTGCAAATATCAGAGAAACCAGTGATTCACATCCTTTTTCTTGAGGGACCTAAATGCTGACTATTGGAAACTTAACACATCACCACCACCACACCCTGGTCAATTCAATCCAGAGTTGATGGAACCTCATACCACTATTGTGAAATCCATTTTCTTTGTTATATTTTGTAATTATGATTTCCCGATGATAAACTTTTTGGGTTGACACTCCATCTTGGAGTGTTTTGTGGTCTGATGCTGCTAAAACTTGCAGTTTCAAACGTTCATTCACCAATTCCACTTTTGTCTCTTGCTTTGATGAAGCCATATTCTACGTGACTCTTAGGCCCCATCGACACGAAGACGAATCCAGGCCAAAACTCAGAAATATTTGATCAGTTCACCCTGTCATCCACACAAATTCAGCATACCATGGATCTGAATCCGAACATTTTTGAAAACAGGTCCCAGGGTGAACAGATCCAAAAACTGTTGAATCCATGGCTCCGTAATTACTCCTATTTTAGAGCATTTCCTGATACGCTTGCGTCATCGTGCTAAGTCGTAGCAAATGCGCATGCGCAGAACACTATAAACAACAATAACAATGGCGCTGTGCAGTGAAGCAGAGGTCCTGCTGAAGACTGTGAGCCTTTTGCCGCTTTCACAGCAAAATATTGCACTCCTTCAGTTCCACCGGATACAACAAATCAACATGGAGAGCGCGATGCTTCATGTATTTTTTTTAAAATTGTAAATATACACGTACATGGCGACAGTGGTGGGTAGTAACGAGTTACATTTACTCCGTTACATGTACTTCAGTAGTTTTTTTTCTTAAATTGTACTTTTAGTAGTAGTTTTTTGCAGAATACTTTTACTTTTACTCGAGTAAATTTGTGAGGAAATGTGTGTACTTTTACTCCGTTACTTTGGGCTACATGCGTGTCGTTACATTCATTTATAAATAAATTCAGATGAGCTCAGACGGAGACCTGCAGCTCGGCAGGTCTCGGCTGTGAGAACCAATCACAGCAGCATCACAGCTGCAGTACGGAGGTGTGGCCGCTCACCTCACTGTAGTCGAGGAAGAAGAAGGTGAAATGCTGGCATCTCCCTCTAAAAATGTGGAGGCACATCCCTGGCCTCACATCCAAACTATATTTGCCTCTCAGTCCACAAGAATAAAACGGTCACATAATGCGCTGCCTTCTTTGCCAGCCGAGAACTGTGGAAATCTCGATGTTCCACAACTCCACATCAAATCCAAGAAAGCATGTGATGGTAAGTAGACTGAATGTTACCCATGATAGCAACTCTAAGTTAGTCAATATCAAGCGAGTTAACCTGGCAGGCTAACGTAATGTGGACTGCTGCACAACGCGACCCTGTTGATAGAAAAAACCTACTGTCGCCGGGTGAACTGTACCGCCTTTTAGCGGGTGTAGCGGCTCCATTTTTAATTCAACAAAAGGGATAAACATATCATATGAAACTACAGAACCTAAGGAATAAACACATACCAAGCATATCACGCTGGCATATCAGCAAGGGGATGAAGTAACACTCCAAAGTTGGGCTAAACTTCAGAAAAACAGTTTGCTGACGTTGTAAACAATTACTGTATTTAAATTTTTCCAGTTTTTTTTTTATTTTCACATACACAAACAGGATGGCAGTGAAATGTAGGTGAACTGCTGTCAAGGCTGTGCACACCCATTTAGCACCCAAAATGAAGACCAAAACACGGCAAAGAATATAAATAAAGAAGAATATACGAGGAGCAGTACAATACTCTGAAGTAGTGCAAAGTGTCCTCAGTCTCATGGTTAAAGAGCAGCTTGAGTATAAAAAATATTGAATGAGGTACAGTTATGACGGTGTGCAGCAGTATGGAGCACGGTCCAGAATCAGTGCAGAGTTTACAGTCTTGACAACCTGAGGGGAGCCTTGATGTTAGTGAGAATATTTCAGAACAAATGTATTCAGGCACACAGTTTTGCAAAGCACACAGGTTAGGAAGGTTCAGCTATTTGAATATGAGGCTCGTCTTTGTTATGATGATTACATTTTTTATGCAGACTATAAAATGACATGCTATTGACATTATTTTTTCTCCCCCAACAGCAAATTCATCCCAACAAGCTAAAGCTGTACACAGACAGCATCGAAGAAAAAACAGGAAAAGAAATACCTCCCCAGACACAGGTGATGGACCTGACCTCAAAACACCTTGCTGAGTAACAGTCACACAGAAATGTGACAAAGTGGACACAGTCAAGACATTCACAAGAGACAAACTCGATGTTCAAGGGTCAATAACTCTCGAGATTAAGAATTGTTTTTACTTTGCCACTAGTTTCAAAAAAGTTCTGCTTTGAAAACAAGTCAAATACTTAACAGAAGTTATTTTGTTAAACTACTGACCAATTTCTTGTGGCACAATTTAAAGGAAATTGAGTTTTTTCATGAATGTATCAAAGCCTCCTTCAGGGAATGTTTTTTTTTTTTTTTTTTAAGAAATAAATTGCATCTGAAATAACTTGAGTAGTTTTTTTATGAGGTACTTTTTTACTTTTACTCAAGTAAATATTTTTATGAGTACTTTTACTTCTCCTTGAGTCATAATTTTATGAAGGAACAGTACTGTTACTTGAGTACAGTTGTTGCTTACTCTGCCCACCACTGCATGGCGAACATTATACCAGGGGGTACACAATAAGTGACCAGTTTCTTTCAAACGGTTTAAATTTCTCAGAGATACTGATAGTTTTTACAGCCTTTTTGTTTTCAGAGTCTTTTAACATTTTTATATAAGAGAGTACAACATTTTTGAAGTGGGTAAATGATGGTTTCTGCCTGCTATATTTGCATTTATAAATAAAGAATTTTGATTTCAGGATTAGTAAATTGATGATAAAAAAAAATCCGTTCTCCTCCTCCTGTTTTCTGAAGAAACAAAAAAACACATTTTCCCACCTTAAAAGTAAACTCCTTGTATACATTATTAATTACAAAGCGACAGAAATCCTTCCAAAAGATCTTGGAGTCATCACATGTCCAAAAGAGGTATGGAGCTGTTTCAGGGTGATTTCCGCAGAAAGAACAGTTCACATCAATGTCCCTTTTATATTTTGTCATGAAGTGGTTAGCAGGATGCTTCATGTAATGTTGGATCGACCACCAAAAAGATCTCGAAGGGCGACTAGGCGGAGGCACTATGATATTGCCATGTATTTCTGGCAGACGTCAATGAAGCGCCACCTAACGGCCCGGCATGTTATTGCAACGTTTCGGCCATTTTGAAAACAGTCATGTGGAAGGTCATAAATATTGAATCAACTCCGTCTTTACGGGCAAACGTTTTTGAAACTATGAGCGTTTTGGCTTCGTGTGGATGCGGCCTTAGTCCACTTTGTTTCTTTTAAGCTTTCCCTTTAGCCTGACACATGAAATTAATCGACTCAAAATTGATCCAGGTGTTGATTGTGAGTTATTTTCTGAGTTGATGGAGGAAAAAAAATCTTGTTGTTGAGCTGTAATGGTTAACGGTTGTAAACCTGCTTTGATCCTGTGCTGTCTGGGTTTGGAGTTTCCTGTCGATGTGCGGTTATCTTCCAGCTGGTTCACACGTTTTTGTACAGTAGAGTCACTGTTTCTGATCACTGTGCATTCTTGCAGCACCAAAATATTCACCAGTGTCTTCTGGGTGTTTGAGGCTGAGCAGATGAAGATGAACCTCTTTCTGTCCGTCTCCGCTCACGTTGAAACGTCCTTTAAACGGCTCCTCCACAGTTATTGTCTTGTAGGTCATGTAGGCTATCTGCTTCAGTGACATGTCCCCCAGCGGGCGCTGATACCACAGAATTGTGTAGTAGTTTGGGATTTGATGAGAAAAAGTGAGGCTGGCTTCACTGCCTGGTTTCCAGAGTAATTCTCTTGGCTCCTGCGACACTTGGTTTTCTTTGTTGAGGTAAACTCCTGTAAAGAGATGACGGAAAATAAAACACTTTGAGCAGTGAATGGAGAAAAACTGTTGAATTACGGTGAAATTGCTGGAAAACAAGAATTAAAATTACAGTTTGTGGTACAAAAACAAAGACTGAATTAATACCTTTAATCCAGAGTGCAGAGAATACAGTGATGAGGAGATGGGATGGCTTCATGTTGAAATGTGATGAACAGACTCACCACACTTTGTGAAGTCAGAAAGAAAAGGAGGAAACAGTGGAGAGGAGTCAACGTGAGGCTGTTTTCAGACCGGCCCCCTCTGAGGTCGACCTCAGAGTTTAGTTTCAACTGGGCAGAAGGTCGTGTCACGTCTTTGCAAATAACAGTCACACCTTTCTCAACACAATGGACAAGAATGAAATATTGAGACCAAAGATAAACCTTTTAATTTGTATGAATCTTGCACTTTAATTCAAAATTACTTCAACACTGAACAACACCAAAAAGATAATCCTGGGATTAAAGCAACACTGAGGAACTTTCAGTTTTCGTTGATTTTGGCGGCGCCAGTGGACAAAAGCGGTAGTGTTTTGCCTGAACGAATACTACAGTTCCCATGAGGACTAGCGCGTGGTGTCGTAAATTGCTGCTCCCGGTGGGCATGCTGTCGGACTGAACTCGCCTACATTTGTTTCCAGTGGCTGTGTGAAGGATGGATAGCGACGACGTAATGAATGTAAATGAATCTAATGGTGGCTAAGCAATGTCATATCGTGATGTGACGCATGCCGTAAAGCAGTTCGCACATTTGGAGTTTTTTAGTGCGCAGGGTTCCTACCACCCTCCTCACAGCTGCTTAGTCCAAGTGAAAGCAATACTGATGCCCTCAGCCCGTGACAGAGGGATCATTCAACTAGTTGTAAGTCGAAGTATCATCACAAAAGATATTAAAATGTTTTATTAAGGTTGAAAAGTTCCTTAGTGTAGGTTTAACATGAAGGATTAAACTCATTTTCCTTTTTTCTTCTTTATTTGGACATAATAAGATTATACTACAGATTTAAAAGAAATACAACTCGAGTCAACACACTGATGAGAAATCGTCTGCATCAATAAACTTTAATAATGAAAAATAAAGTTAAGGATGAAGGAACAACAAGCAAAGATAAACATGAGTTCATCAAAACAGTCACAACAGATTCACTCAGAATCAGTGGGATGATATTTGGACAGAAGATCTTTTAACAGTTCAGAGGAAAACAATGAAAGGGTTTGTGAATAGACGTCCAGAGTAGGGCCTGACCAATATGGCTTTTTTGAGGCTGATTCCGATATTGATAAAAAATTGATATATCGACCGATTAATTTACAAATTATTTAAAGCTCGTGTCTGGAGTTTTGAAAGAATGAGAGCTTTTTCTAATCCAGCGTCTCAATGTTCCGCCTTCCCTCTGCTTTCGTGAGCGACCAAGCCACGCCCCTTTAATTGTGCACGCACATTATCCGTAGGGTGAAAATGAGTGCCACCGAGTCTGCAAGCATCCTACATGTTTAACTGTTTATGGTGGATGTTCAGCAGACAATGGATATATCCGAGGTGCTGCTTAGCTAACTTACCTCTACCTGGGCGAGTGCACGTGCTCTCTGGCTGCGTGCACACATTGATTGACAGCGTGACAAAGCGGAAGCTGAAAATCTATTGGCTGAAGCTGACCGGCGCTTTTTCAGATAACACGGGGGTAGGGTTGCAAAGGGGTGGAAAATTTCCGGTACATTTCCAGAAACTTTCCATGGAAAGTTAAGCTGAGGAATTTTGGAAATATTCCAAATTAGAAACTTTCCATGGGAATTATGGGAATTATGGGAATTATGGGAATTATTGGGAATTTATGGAAATTAACTGGAAATTGGGGGCAATTTAAACAAACTATCATATCTGAACTTAAATGTAAATATTTTTTGTCATGAGCAGACATCCATGCAATATAATACAAAAACATGACATTTCAGCAATTTATTTCAGCAGAACTTTGGGTGGGGGAGGGGGTGAGTATTTACTCAACATTAATGTTTTGGTTCATTAAAATAATTGTTCATACAAGAATAAAAACTCAAGTTCTACTGAAATAAATCTGCTGAAATGTAATCTTTTCGTAATATTTTGTATTATCTGCAGAAGAAACAGCATCACATTTGAGGTAGCTACCACCATAATTTGCTAGCCCAGGGGTGTCCAAAGTCGGTCCTGGAGGGCCGCAGCCCTCCATGTTTTCCATCTCTCCCTGGTTCAACACAGCTGATTGCAATGAGGCTCGTTATCTGGCTTTCTGCTGGACTTGGCCATGAATCATCATGAGATTCAGTTGTGTTGAAGCAGGGAGACATGGAAAACATGCAGGGCGGCGGCCCTCCAGGACCGACTTTGGGCACCCCTGAGCTAGCCTCTTAAATGGTCGATGAAATGAAAAATAGCTTTCATTTAGCACCTAACTTACCAGCCAGTTAGCTACTACAACTGTGTTAATACATTTTTATTTAATATTTGCGAGGGCTTGGGTAAATATATTTACCCCACAATATTAGCAAAACTTACTTGACTTTATGTAGTCCACAGCTCAAATTTGTAGCTTCAATAGTCTTGTGCTTTGAGCTCAAAAGTGTGTCCTCCAGGCTTCAAGAAATCACTTGTAGGGGGCGTGGCCTCAATAGCCCTGCAAGAAGCATTGTGCTGTGTGCATGTGATTGAGGAGTGTACTTGCATTTAATCTGGTTGTTTTAGCCAAGACTATGCTACAATATATTCCTCCCAACTATATTTAAGTTCCCTGTTAAGGGCCAACCTTCAATTTTGTAAATTTCTTATTTATTCCCGTTTATTTCCATATATTCTCGTTAAAGCGACACTAAGGAAATTTTCAACCTTAATAAAACATTTTAATATCTTTTGTGATGATACATCGACTAACAACTAGTTGAATGGCCCCTCTGTCACGGCCTGAGGGTGTCAGTTTTGCTTTCACTTGGACTAAGCAACTGTGAGGAGGGTGGTAGGAACCCTGCACACTAAAAAACTCCAAATGTGGGGACTGCTTTATGGCACGCGTCACTTCCACTAAATGTAGACGAGTTCAGTCTGACAGCATGCCACCGGGAGCAGCATTTTACAACGCCAGTCCTCATGGGAACTGTAGTATTCGTTCAGGCAAAACACTACCGCTTTTGTCCACTGGCGCCGCCAAAATCAACGAAAACTGAAAGTTCCTTAGTGTCGCTTTAATTCCCATATATTCCCATTAATTCCCATGGAAAGTTTCCAACTTTGAAAATTCCCCCAATTTTGCAACCCTACACGGGGGACTCTATGAGTATGAGATGAAGGCGGAGCTCATCAATACATTTTTATATTGCTTTATGCTGATATTATATTATAGTATCGAACCAGACTAACACATTTAAGCTCTGTTAAAAATGATACACACATTGGAAATGAACGGAAACTCCGGACACGAGCTTTAATGAATAAAATAACTTTTGTTTTTGTCCCTAAACACTTGAAAAAACAAAAATATGAATTGCGGGCAGAATATTTTACTGTTTTACAACACTTTTTCCTTCAGTATTTGTTTAACTTTACAACAGAGAGGAATTTTAAAGTACAAAAACATGTTGTCTTTGACAGACTTGCATTTTGAATGTATAATGATCACAAATAGTCCGACATTAATATTACTGCATAACAACACACACAGTGAGATGCTGTTACAGCCAGTCACGTTGTAGTAGTTTCTGCCAAAGAGTGGCAAGAGTGACACGACATCATGACGGTTGCTGCACACAGACAGTGATGGTAATCATTATAAACCCCTCCCCCATTAAATAGACCCACCAGGAATCTGCAGAGAAAAAGTTTAGATTCCGTATTAAAATCCAGGGAAGGTCCGTGAATCCGCGGACAGACGTGATTTCCGCGAAAAATTCTGCGATCACAGAATCGCGGATTCCTGGAGGGTCTGATTGAATTACAAACAATAAAACGTATAGATAGACTAACACCGCCAGCCTGAAATGCGCAGGGGTAGAAACGAGCGCTCCCGCCGGCGCAAATTCCGACACTCCGTCGGTTAATCATTCAGGAAAAAAGCACTCATTCAAACTACTGAATGACGACATGTGGACAACTTAAACCTGCACTAAGGAACTTTTCAACCTTAATAAAACATTTTAATATCTTTTGTGATGATACTTCGACTTACAACTAGTTGAATGACCCCTCTGTCACGGGCTGAGGGCGTCAGTATTGCTTTCACTTGGACTGAGCAGCTGTGAGGAGAGTGGTAGGAACCCTGCACACTAAAAAGCTCCAAATGTGCGGACTGATTTACGGCATGCGTCACATCACGATATAACATTGTTTAGCCACCATTAGATTCATTTAGATCCTTACCTCGTCGCTATCCGTCCTTCACACAGCCACTGGAAACAAATGTAGGCGAGTTCAGTCCGACAGCATGGCCACCGGGAACAGCTATTTACGACGCCACGCGCTAGGCCTCATGGGAACTGTAGTATTCTGTCAGGCAAAACACTACCGCTTTTGTCCACTGGCGCCGCCAAAATCAACAAAAACTGAAAGTTCCTTAGTGTTGCTTTAACAACGGCAGGAATGAACCAACATCATCCTCCCAAATCAGGAAGGCTGGCTTGGCACGGCATGACATGGCACCGCAAGGAAAAGCGCATTGATCACAGCTGACAGGGAACACGCACACTGCTGGGTGGATGGTACTCACGTTCGTCGTTCCCTGGGAAAACGGGGCATCAACAATAAACATGTACGTCCGCTAGGGAAGGCAAAAGTAATGTTAGCAGTGTTTCCTGGTTGTAGCTTAGCTTAGCTTTCTCAGCTTAGCTGAGAAAACAGCAGTAGGACTAAGGATATGAATGGAGTCAGAGCCCCCTCTGGTGGACAGACGGTGCAAGGACATTATTCTGCATGACTCCCGACACTTCATACACCATTTACTGTTTTATGAGAAATTAAGAGTATATCGGCGTTCTGTCGGCAAAAACCCAGCTGATGATGAATATTTTGAAAAGGGCTCATATCGGCCGATAATATCGGCCTGCCGATGAATCGGTCGGGAACTAGTCCAGAGTTTGGGCCCAGTTGATGTTTGGATTTAGGACGGAGTGGCAACTGAAAGTCTTTTGTGTTCCTCGTTGGGTGAATGTCTGATAAGAGGAAAACGTTGATTACAGTGTGCGTCTTAACAGGCTCTGTCCAGTTGGATACGGTCCACCAGGCCGTGTCTTTTCGGGCTGCTTCCTAGCGGGAGGAAACTAGTTCATGTTTTGCTAGTAATTGGTGGCGCTCTGTTGATGCTTCGGTAATCAAAGAGAGCACACGCTTGCCAACATTGCTTAGATCGCTAAATTTTCAAATGGAGTAGTTTTTGTAAATATTTTAAAATTATGTCCACAAGTTCATATTCTGAATGATCTACTTTTAAAGCATCTTTATTGGTCTTGAAGATGAAGGTTGAAGCTCTGAACAGCTGAAAACTACAATACTGACTGAACTCTGCCACCCAGTGGACAACAGTGTAATTACAGTATCACTTCATACTGCTCCTTTAAACAAGATTAATACTGAGAGAAAAATTGTTACAAGTATCCACTGAATGAGAGGAGTATTTGCATTTCTGGATGTGTGCAGATAAAAAGCAGCATGTGAACATTTCTGTTACGATCTGATCCTGGTGAGAGCAGACTTGGTTCAGCTGGTTAGTTCCAGGTGTGAGTGGATGTTTAATGTTTGATGAGGAGGTTTTAATACTGAGGAGCAGTGATGTGGAGCACTGTGGTAACTGGCTGCACAGAAGTACACTGCACTGCTGTTGACTTGGAGTTTCTCCATGGTTAACGTGCTGTTCTTGTTCTTGTTTGCGTCTCCGTGCATCTTCACATCCAGTCCCGGCTCCGGAAAGCCCTGTGTTACCATGATATATCCGAGGAGCTGCAGCTCTCCCTGGGACTGCTTGTACCACAGGATTCTGTCGTAGGTGTCAATGCTGTGTGAGCAGTAGATTTCAGCTTTTTCTCCTGGTTTGCTGTGAATGTTTCGTGGCGTCTGGCTCACACGTTCAGTGGAAGAAGAACCTGCAACACAGAACAGTGAAACACTGCAAGTATAATTCCAGCTTTGTGTGCTGTCTAAAACTGTTGAAACGTCGTTACCTGAAACCAGAAGACTGAAAAAGTGACTGATGAAAATTATGATGATCATGTTGGCGATGTTGTCAGTGAAAACCTCCAACCTCATCTTGAAGGAAAACAAACTGTCACCCTGATGCTGTACGGTGGGAGGAGTTAAGGAGTCCTGAACCCTTTTAAAGGGGGCGTCACAGATCTCAGGTCAGCCTGCAGCTTTCAAATTGAATAGAATTCTCATGTTTTGTTTTGTTTTGTATTTGCTCTAAAACAATGAGGAAAAAAACTTTTTTTTTTTTACTTTTTTTTGACTCCACACGGGTAAAACAGGCGAAGATGTACAAGAATCACATCATCACAATTTACCAACTACACAATCATAATAACCTTCAGACCTAAGCACACATAGTTTCTCTTTTCCATACAAGTCATACACAAGTCAAGATTAGGTATTTTGACTAGATACTAACAATGATCTTGAATTCGGACTAATAATATTCGCTGGACCATTCGCTCTCAGATTGTTATGCCCTCAGTGTCGGTAAGTTTCCTGGACATTTCACTGTATTTTGCAGCAGAGAGTGTCATTAAAAGTTGCGTTATGTTGAGACTGTAGTAATTTTCTGGGCGAGACAACAAAATTTATTTCTTGGCAGGTGCTCAAAGTTAAAAGGAGACACATGGAACACAAACTTGAAATTCCACACAGAAACATACTTCATATGCCTGTTTGAATTGTAGCAACCCATATTCTTAAAACATGTAATGTAGAATCAAAACATGCCATATCATTCTCTGCACAGCAGCAGCCTCCTAGTGGACACTGAGCTGCAAGTACAGAAGAATGTGAAGCAAACAATAACAAACACATAAATGTGATCTGACTGACAGTGACTGAAGAGTGGGGATGGGAATTTCGACTAATTTCCCCGCCGACTAGTCTCAAATTTTATTTGCGACTAGTTGACTAGTCTATAAGCAAGAAAACCTGCAACTTAATACCCATATTAAATTAAATAACACTGTAAATAAATAACCCCGGTGTCGGACCGGGGCTGGGGGTGGGGGGCGGATAAGACTGGCACGGAGCAGTGTGGTGCCTCCATGTGGTGTCGGACGGGGAAGAGTTGTGGAGCGGTGCAGCGCTGACCAACGCGCAACGCACACCCGCACGAACATGTGAAGCATGGACGGGCCATGCAGCGTATAGCCGACTAGTAAAGTACTAAACGTTTAATAAATGAGTCGGCGGTGAAACGCACATCCCTACTGAAGAGTCATGATAATATGTTTGATCACATGGATCGATGTTTCACAGTTATTGAACACAAACTGTGGCTTCCCTTTCACAGATCATGATCACTTTCAGCTGCTCTTACGAGCTGCTCTCTGCTGAATGGTGCAAACTCCCCTCTTTTAGAACAACGGGAAGTCACATGATCACATCACAATGTTAGAGGACCAACAGTTTGACTCACATGCTCATGGATCAGGAATCTATTTCTTTTTTGTTTAGAACTGTATTGTCTTATGAACAGGGCAATTCCATTCAAACATTGTCCTGAGACTGGGTGCCACACATTACAAATACATGCTAATAGTTACAAAACAGAAAAGAATTACATAAACTATATATGTTAAAAACAGAAGAAATAAGAAGGCATAAGCTTGTCTTATTTGAGAAAATTTATACTTGGCCGCCACCTTCTCTCAAAGACAGGGAATGTTAATTGAAGTTGGGCTGTCAGTCATTCCATCAATTAAGCTTGTCTGTTTTTTTTGTGTCCATTGTACAATTGTAGGTGACTCAGGTCTCAACCAGCAGATTTTTACCATTTTTCTTGCAGTCTTTAACAGTAGATGCAGTGGAAATCCCAGGAAATGAGAGACTGGTCCCCCACCAGTCCACAGTTTCTCAACCATTTGCTCCTTATATTGCTTTCAGGCAGAAAATACTTCATTGTAGTCCTGAAGAACCTTCTGTTCAATTTCCAATCATTTTTTTTTTTTTTTTTTTTACAAATGTGACTCCCCACACCACGATGACATCCAGAGCAGACATTTCCCCAAACAATATCATCCAAAGTGATGTTTCGCTCCAATTCCCATTACTGTTTTCTATGATGTGTGTTATCTGACATATCAATCAACAATGTTTTTTACATTAGTGACACTTGTTTTTTTTTAATTCCACCAAACGAATTGCTAAAATGTTTTTCTATGTTTGTGGATCCATTTCTAATCTGTTCCGATCAAAGATCTTTTGACCAACTGACCCCAGACTGTGAGACTTGGTCCCCACCTTTCCTCCAGCTGCACTCTGAGCACCGGTACTCCACAGGGCTAATGTAATGTAATCTATGTAAATATTCTGTGATAACTGTTGTACCCATAAATCCTGTGTGTGAGTGTATTGGGAGCTCACGAAGCCTTTCATCAGGCTGCTGAAACCAACGTGTGTTTTTAGTCAGGGTTTCTCATCAGACCACATCACTGTGTACTGGCAGCGCAGAAATACACAGCCGAGTCTGTTGTGTTCACATTGCGAATGATCAGAGCCCCATTATTCACGTCTTGTCTCGTAATCTCGAAGCCAGTCTTGAACTGCTCCTC